>NC_036861.1:3743680-3810695 GCF_002910315.2 Salvelinus sp. IW2-2015
GGGAGAGAGAGGCGGAGAGACACTGGGAGAGAGAGTCAGATGGGAGAGAGAGGCAGAGAGACACTGGGAGAGAGAGAGAAGCTGCTTTAGCACTATCTTTGGATTGTCCTCTGGCACCTTGTTTTGGCTTCAAGAACTTCACTTCCTATTTTTAGGTTTTGTGCAATTAGTGGTTGCGGTGACAAGATGTTTTCAGGTCAAGTAGTTTGTGTGTTCAATCCTCTGTGTTGGCAGAGGAAGGTGGAGGGGAGAGAGGAGAGCGCGAGAGAAACTGCCAAAGTACATGTTTGCACTTTGTCAATGTGCACTAAACTCAGCCTGACTTCCCATTTTGCCTCGCTCCCCAAAGCCTTTAGCGATAACAGCTAACATTAGCCAAGACGGAGACCCTTCAACTGGGTAGCAGTTGCCCTATAGATCAAGCTTATCTTGCCCATAACCCCAACCGTTAGAGGCAAGTTGATGAGGGTCAACTTGGTGGTAACTCAATATACTTTACAGGTGCAAAAAAATACTTTATTCTCTTGTAAGATTCCGTTTGATAAATGTACTGATAACAAAATGCCATTCCAACACAAAAAGTATTATAAACAGCTAGACTAGAGCCAGCTTAAAAGCCTTCATAGACAGTAGCGTTCCAGGACCACGGTTGACCATCCCTGATATACACTGACTTCTGGGTAAACCGTGTGACGAATCAGCTACTGAAAGCCCTGCTGCCTATCCATTCAACAGTGTGGCCATTTCTGAATGTACACCATCGACCCAGACATTCAGTCGGCATAGTAGCCTGACTAGTTCAAATACATTCACTTCAGAACCTAGCAACAGACGTACAGCTTCTGGCTTAACGTACACGGTGTGTTCGACCGTGGTACACGTCGCTTAAGTGAATCCAGTAACACCGGGTGGGTCAACGTCACTTTAACCTGCTGTAATGCCCTTTCTGAGATCAGGCTGAGGTTGTGTAGTGTTTAGCGGTTGTCATGTGGTCTCCGCGGCGCGGCGCTCACTAGTGTCGCTGTGTGGGAGGATATATTAAGAACCGGTATGAGTGTGGTGGAAGCCTTGTAGTATTAGGCCTGCCGGGAGACATCCACCGCAGCTCAGATGTACACAACCACACGCACACATACACGCATTAACAACACAAGGAAATGTACATTTGCCTGATGTGCAACTACACACACACACACACACACACACACACACACACACACACACACACACACACAGAAAAATATACTCTCACACAAATACCAACCCACGCAGAAAATCACAAGCACACATACTGTACACATACATGAAAATAAACACACACACACACCGTACGTTACGTTGAGTGATCTGTCCATAGGCCTCTATGGCGTGTGGGGAATGAAAGCAGCATGAGAAGGTGGAGAAACATCAGAGTCAGAGTGTATGTCCCTATCACATTCATTATGATGCCAAACCAGAGAAGAGACTGACTGGGACACACACACACTTGCAATCACTCATGTACACAGATACAGACTGCATTCACACAAACACAGTCAGTCACAGTCAGTCTCAGTCAGTATGTCAGTCTCTGTCAGTCTCAGTCAGTATGTCAGTCAGTATGTCAGTCAGTATGTCAGTCAGTATGTCAGTCAGTATGTCAGTCAGTATGTCAGTCAGTATGTCAGTCAGTCTCAGTAAACAGTCTTCAGTTCAGTCTCAGTCAGTCTCAGTCAGTCTCAGTCAGCTCATCAGTCAGTCAGTCTCAGTCAGTCTCAGTCAGACACTTAACTCAAACGAGTATTCTCCCAGAAAACCCCACACCACACTCCCCCACGTACTGCTGTGCATGGAGTTTGAAGGTCACCATTTCCAAAAGTGCAAATACCGGTGGCATTGTGACAGGCGACAGGCGAGGACAGCAGTGTCACATTGGTGCTCGCTGCAGTATCGCCTGAAAACAAATCTAGATACCTATCTGTAAGCATTACCTCTCTGTTCTGTCTGTCAGCATTACCTCTCTGTCTGTCTGTCTCTGTCTCTCTCTCTGTCGTCTGTCTCTGTCTCTCTCTATCTGTCTGTCTCTGTCTGTCTCTGTCAGCATTACCTCTGTCTGGTCTGTCTCTCTGTCTCTCTGTGTCTCTGTCTGTCTGTCTCTCTGTCTGTCTGTCTCTGTCTGTCTGTCTGTTCTGTTTCTCTCTCTCTCTCTCTCTGTCTCTGTCTCTGTCTGTCTGTCTCTGTCTGTCTCTGTCTGTCTCTGTCTCTCTCTGTCTCTCCTCTGTCTCTCTCTGTCTCTCTCTGTCTGTCTCTGTCTGTCTTTCTCTGTCTCTATCTGTCTCTGTCTGTCTCTGTCTCTGTCTCTTCTCCTCTTCCTCTCTCTCTCTCTCTCTCTCTCTCTCGCCATAGAGCACAGGTATTATGAGTAGTAATTAGCTAAGAGTTAGCTACTGCAGTAAATAGCTAAGAGTTAGCTACTGAGTAAATAGCTAAGAGTTAGCTACTGAGTAAAATAGCTAAGAGTTTAGCTACATGAGTAAATAGCTAAGAGTTAGCTACTGAGTAATAGCTAAGAGTTAGCTACTGAGTAAAAGCTAAGAGTTTAGCTACTGAGTAAATAGCTAAGAGTTAGCTACTGAGAGTAAAATAGCTAAGGAGTTTAGCTACTGAGTAAATAGCTAAGAGTTAGCTTTACTGAGTAAATAGCTAAGAGTTAGCTACTGAGTAAATAGCTAAGAGTTAGCTACTGAGTAAATAGCTAAGAGTTAGCTACTGAGTAAATAGCAGAAGGCCATTGAAGGTACTGAGGTTGTAGCCGTTGTCGTCATCGTAGATCCACGAGTTGGTACCGAGGCTCATGTAGACCTGGTCTCCTACCTCAAGCGTCAACACAAGCCCATTAGTTCCATTATCTGCCAGGTCACCAGATGTTGCGTGATCTGCAGTGGCAGCAATACGTTCCCCGTTCTTATACAGGAAAACGTACCCAGGGTTGGCTCCAAATGCATGGCAATAGAAGGTGAAGTGGTAGTCCTCTCACTGGTGCTGTGAATAGGCTACATGTACAATGTGATAGTAACAATGAATCAGCATAATATATGTATAAAATAGCATCACACGTCACTGCTGGTTTGTGTACAGTAAATGCAGGATGGAAGCTGCCAGAGGCAGGGTTATTGTGTGTGTCATTCTGTAAACACAAACACCACGGATGTACTCGACAGAACATTCATGAAAGAAAAAAAACGTATTCATGCGAGTTCATTTCAGATCTTGAAATAGAGTAGAATGCAACGGAAATGACAGAGGTCCATTTACATTGTCGTGTTCATTCACATCGGCGATGCCCTCTGCGATACAGACAGATTTGTTTCAAATCTGTCATTTTTCCCCCACATGAGTTCTGAGGTGTTACTGGATAAATAGCAGAATGTCATTAAAGGTACTGAAGTTGTAGCCATTGTTATCATCGTAGATCCATGAGTTGGTACCGAGGCGCATGTAGAGCTGGTCTCCCACCTCAAGCATCAGCACAAGCACATTAGAACCAGTACCAGCAACACTCTCTCCATTCTTATATAGAAAAATGGAGCCATTGGGGATAAGCCCTGACATATATATATTTTTTAAATAAACAGTGTTTATTTTGTCCATTCATTTTGTTCTATTGGTTATAGCTGCGTCTGTCAAACAGATGGTGTGGAACGTATCCCCATACAGAAGACTGCTTTTGGAGTGCAATGACTCTTTAAAGGTCTTCGTGATATGCTTGTGTGCAGCACATTACCTGTGGTGGGTTTGTAGTGGTTGCCAAATTTGGTGCAAACCTTTTTTGTAAACCAAGGTAGTTTCAGTGTTGAAAGGTCCTATGATCCCATGACTTCCCAGTCCAGCAGAGAAGGCCACCCTTGGTCTGTCTGTGTTATGAGTGCACTTGTTCCATAAATATTGGACAGTTGACTCCAGAATTAGCATGACACTAGCATTTAGGGCCAGGAGTCATTATATTTGTTTGATAATATAGTCAGGAAAAACTACAGACCTCAATCATTAATTGAACCCTAATCTTAACACTTACCCGCCGTATATGCAGGCTCCTGAGTGGCGCAGCGGTCTAAGGCACTGCATCTCAGTGCAAGAGGCATCACTACAATCGCCGGTTCGAATACAGGCTGTATCACATCCGGAAGTGATTGGGAGTCCCATAGGGCGGCGCACAATTGGCCCAGCGTCGTCCGGGTTTGGCCGCGGTAGGCCGTCATTGTAAATAAGAACTTGTTCTTAACTTACTTGCCTAATTAAATAAAAAATACTTTAAAAAGTGTTTTCTTCAGTTCCTCCACATGGCTCTCACTGGCTTTCATTCTGGCTTCCATGGTTTCCAGCTGTGTCTTGGTGTGTGTCAACGTAGCACTCATCTCTCTCAGCACAGTGTAGATGCCTGGCTGGCAGGTTTGCTGGTTCAGAGGTTGTATACTCTGTAACTATGTTATTGTCTCCCTGACCCAGTGCCCTAGACAAGCAGTAGCACAACAACGTCAGCTGCAGAACTATAATGGTCATTCTCAATCTTGACCCCGAGCCGTTTGGTCTCCTGTGTAATTTCTTATCCCTGTCCCAGGGGTTTATAACCGCTTCTCCGTGGGAAATGTCACGTAAGATAGGCCTGTTGTTGAAGTGATTTATGGGGAAAAAGTCAAACATGTTCAATTTAGTTTGAGTGTGAACTTAGATCAAATAGGGTGAATGAACAAATGCCAACCTTCACAGAATGGACACATTTCTGGTGCTGCATCACTAGGGGCAATTTAAGAAATGGTTGTAGTGTTTGACCAGAGTAGTAGAACAGTTTCTTATCATTTCAAAAGCATTGGTAGAGGAGTGTGTCTTTTTTGTGTTTATCTATTTAACTTGACAGGTGTAGTAAACCGAATATTCAGTAAACAAATCAACAGGTGTTAAAAATAATGACATACAGGGGTTCATTTACACTGTCAGACATACATTTTCCATGCTATAAAATATATCTTTATTCACTTGTATTCTGAGATGTGTTACTGGGTAACCCCCCCCCCCCAAAAAAAAATCTTCCTTACCTACTTCAATTGATGATTATCCAGGAAAACAAAGAAAAGTCCCTAGTTGAAGTGTCCTGGGGTAAGGAATATTTTTGGGATTTCCAAGTCACTCAGTCGCGCACCAGATTCCCTTTTTTTGTTCAAGCTGGGCTGAAGTGCGTCTGGGTACACCTTTTTTCCAGTGTTACTCGGGAAATAGCAGAATGCCATTGACGGTATTGAGGTTGCGATAACTATCTGTCCAGACCCAGGAGTCAGTTTCAATGTGCATGGAGACTTTGTCTCCCACCTCACGCATCAATACAACCCATTAGATCCATTGCCTGCTACATCAAAAGCAATTGATCTGTAGTTTTTATACATTCGAAGGAATCCATCCTTGTCTCCGTTTGATTGACTATAGAAGGTGAAGTGGTAGAGTCGTTTCACTGGTGCCTTGAAGATACCTGTGGCAAATGAGGAGCTTAATAAATGCTTATCAATACTTAGGAATGAATTAACGTTGAGGGAGAAATCAACTTTATTAATATACAGTACAAGGCTTAACAACATTTACTAATGGTTAACAAACGTTTTAATAATTGGTTAATATCAGTACAGTGTTAAATCTGTAATGCTTTGGTATTTTTCGGTGGGGAGGGGGATTTTATGAAGGATCCCCATTAGCTGTTGCAAAAGCAGCAGCTACTCTTTCTGGGGTCCACACAAAACATGACATAATACAGAACATCAATCGACAAGAACAGCTCAAGGACATATCAATGCATACACACAAACTATCTAGGTCAAATAGGCTTTATCTGTTACTGCTGAATGGTTTGTTTTTCATTAGACCACTACTGGCCACTATTGGTAATATATAATCAATATAAAGTTTGTCAAAAAAATCTTAAATTACAGCTCAATTTGAGCAAATTCTGAATTTGTGATTAACTCGATTACATTTTTTCTAAACTTTTTTTCCCTTAAGAGTGTGATTAACAGCATTGTCGTTATTTACACCAGTGATGCCCTCTACAATACGTTAAGCCATTTTTTCATTATTTCAAATCTCTTCTTATTCACGTGTTCTGAGGTGTCACTGGGCAAATAGCAGAATGCCAGTGAAGGTGCTGAGGTTGCGGTAATCTTCGACCCAGATCCATGAGTTGGCTTCAAGGCGCACATAAACCTGATCTCCCTCCTCAAGCATCAGTACCGCCCCGTTAGATCCATTATCTGCACCATCACTAGATGTTATGTGATCTGCCGTACCAACAACTATGTCTCCGTTCTTATACATTAACAGAAATGCTTTATTGGCTCCATATGTATGGCAATAGAAGATGAAGTGGTAGAGTCCTCTCACTGTTGCTGTGAACATACCTGTAGCAAAGGTATGTTATTACGCCACTTAGTACCCAGTGGCCTAATAAATAGTTTATAAATATACCGATTTTGAAGTTGATCAATCATTACAATTATCAATAGTTCACTGATGGTATTGCTTAACAAATTGTTTTTGTTTTGTGATTATCAGCCCAATGTTAATATGGCTAGTACTAATGGAACAAGAATCGGGACACACCAGATTTGGGGTCAATTCAGAATTGAGTTGTGAATTGCTCTTTAACTCCAATGAATTTACCATTCAAGTAAAATTCGATTCAATTCATTCAAATGGCTAATGTACTCTACACATCACTATACATGTTTTTTATTTCTACATCAATTATAGATGGTTACCAATTATATGTTACAGTAAATTGTAAAAAAATATATAAATAAAAACAGGAGATCTATACATTGCCCAGGAAATGCATTCCCTATTGCAGTGGTAAAGGTATAGATCTACTGGGAAATCTACACATCTACACATAGATTCACACATTTCACTATGGTGAATCTATAGATCTCCTGTAAAGGGTATAAGCTAAAACTTTCAAAAGTGAACTGTCGCTTTAACCTTTTTCACTTATTCGCTCCACATTACTCCAGAAATGTTATTGTTTGTGCTTCACATTACCGGTTGTGGGGTTGTAGGAGTTGCCAATATTGGTGATGACCTTCCCGTAGACCAAAGTAGTTTCTGTGTTGAACGGTCCTTTGTTGCTTCCGGAACCATCCTCGGTCAGTGCAGCTGAGAATGCCACTCTTGGTCTTTCTGTGAAGACAACGATTACACATTCTTAGGTACATTATGATGATGTCATAATGCATTACAAGGTGCTTATAATGAATCGGAGTCATTGGGCCTGTCCGAATACCAATGCTAGTTTTATAGTATGTGAAATTTCAGAAATGTAGGATGATTGAAATGCCGGGGTGTCATACTGAGTGTTTCATCTAGTATAAATTGACAGCACGTTATTAAGGAAAATAATAATCGTATCAGACCCACGTGTATTTGGCAATAGCTGTTAATCAGAAGAGGGGACGTTCCAAAATGAACGAATGGCGTGAACAAACGCGATCGTGCATTTAGAAGGCGCCTTCTCAGTATGGACGAGTCTAGTATGTTGTTGCTTACCGCATACGTTTCTTCCTGAACAGTATGTTCTAAATAGTATGTAGTATGGTTCGTACATTTAGTACCCAGTGGCGCATAAAAATAGATTTTATAAAGCATTAGGGGCTCATACATCCTTTGAACAAGTAATAATACATTATAACTCTCTTTACCTTGATTCATTTTCCTTAATTCATCAAGCTGGTTTTCTGTATTTCTCAGTCTGGTGCTCAGCTCCTCTTCCTGGACCTTACTGGCACTCAGTCTGGCCTCCATAGATTCCAGCTTGGTCTTGGTTTGAGTCAGCTCAACTTTGTGCTCTAACATCATCTCTATCAGCATAGTGTGGAAGGCGGATGGTGTGTTAGCTTTGTCAAGCTGTTGCTTATTGACAACCACTCCACCTTCATGTTCACTGTCTGACTGGCCCAGTGCCCCAGACAGGCAGTAGCACAACCATGTCAGCTGCAGAACTATAATGGTCTTCATTCTCAATATGGACTATTGAGTCTTTGTCTCCTGTGTAATTTCTGATCCCTGGCCCAGGGGTTTATAAGCACATATCCATCTGAAATATGACCTAATATGGACCTGTTGTTGATGTAGCTCATGGAATCAATTTTGACCTGTTTTGTTTGGCCTGTTTAGTTTGGCCTCATAAGCCCAAAGAAAACAGGACGACCAAACAGAAAACGATCCAATTTTGTATTTACTGTTAGTGTCAATAGCGTGTGTACGCACATGTGTAAGAGAGAGAAACGCACATGTGAGTTTCTTTGTGATTGCGAGCCAGTGTAGGAGTGCGTGTATGTGTGAGCAATGAATGAGTGTGTGTTTGTTTGTGTCCAGCTCACTAAAGCCTGAAGGTAAGTGGCTTGTGTGCCAAGCCAGCACAGTGCAGAGCCAGAGGTGCCTCTCAGGGCTCCCAAGGGGCAGGTGGAGGTCAGGTGTTACGCAGAAAAGGTCACAGGGCAATGTGGAGCAGAACTGCTCTCACATATCACACCTACCAGGTGATGGTGGGGGGGGAAAGGTGTGTGTGTGCCTCCAGAAACCATCAGTGTATCTGCAGGGAGACTGTAACCTTGGTCAGCAGCAGACTTAGAGGGCTCTCACATGAAACTTTTTTTTTCTTGAGAAAGAAAGTGAGAGATAGTGTGAGGGTGTACCAGAGAGGTGTGTGTGTGTGATAGAGATAGGAAGAAAGAAGAGAGTGTTTGTGGGTGCTCGTAAGGGCTTAACAGGGGTTAAACACCAACTACATCAGCAGTGGAGCTCTGATCAGCTCATTAAAGCTTAACATTACTCATTCATAATCACTGCATATCATCATCTGTTATGCATAAATATACCTATTCATAAGAATGTAACCTATATCATATTCTTACTGTCATGGTTGGTTGCTATTAAAGAGATCAAGTGCTTATGTCAGGTGTATTAAGGCGTGACGACCATCTTTGATGACGATGAACTGTGCAGTGCCTCTTCAAATAAGACACACACACACACACACACACACACACACACACACACACACACACACACACACACAAAGACACTCTCCTTATCCAATTTGTAAGTCGCTCTGGATAAGAGCGTCTGCTAAATGACTTAAATGTAAATGTAAATACTGTGCGTGAAAAACAAAGCACTGACCTCTTTCCCCACCTCATCTCCATGACATAATTGCCTATCTTTTATTGATGACCTTCCTCTGGCAAACCTTCGCTTTATCCCCCTTCCTTTTCTTTTCTTGTCCTCTCTTCGGGCCTGTCTGTACCCCCCCCCCCCCCACTGGAGCACTGGGAGAAAGAGGGAGTATTGATTCATTCACTTCTCTCAATCATTTCTCGAACACGTCCGCTAAAGTAGTTCCTGTTTGCTACACTTTCCAACAGGACACTGTAGGACAGGCGTTTTCCTTTCTGATGCTCTTCAGCTTTTTTCGCCGGCAGCCGTCTAGTTGTGTAGCTGCGCTGTTGTGGTTTCAGTTGTATTGTTCTCTACTTCTACCGTATGTTCAGCGAACGTCCCATTTATATGCACATGCATGCACAATGTGTTCTTGGCGTACTTAACCCAGCTGTTATTGCACAAGTAGACATGCCCCACTTCACAAAACAATAACATTTGTCTCCTCCATTCGTTTAGCATCAGTGAATTCTCCCGTGGACGTCACAACAGTACTTTACTTTGCATCAATGGATTTTCCCGTCTACAACATAGCCTAGCTGGAGCGAAGCACTGCTGTCTCGTGTTTGATTAGAATGGATCCAATGATAAGCTAGGGGGATACAGCAGCAGATGGTGAAACTGTTTGACAGGATGTACCTGCTCTCTCAGTAATGAACCAGGTTCCCTCTAGAAGAGGATGCTAATTGCTAATAAGCGCTAGATTGACTGGTGGGGCGAGTGTGGATGGCCTGTTCTCGGGCTCCCCCGGGCACTGTCAGTTAGCGATAGACATATCGTGCCGACAATGTGAAAGGCTTGTGTGTGTGTGTTGTTATGTGTCCATATGAATGTGTACAGTAGCTGATGCAGAGTGTGGTGTGAGACTAAAAGTTACAAATGTGTGTGTGTGTGCCTGTCTCTTTGTCTGTAATGTGTATATACACTGCTCAAAAAAAATAAAGGGAACACTTAAACAACAATATAACTCCAAGTCAATCACACTTCTGTGAAATCAAACTGTCCACTTAGGAAGCAACACTGATTGACAATAAATTTCACATGCTGTTGTGCAAATGGAATAGACAAAAGGTGGAAATTATAGGCAATTAGCAAGACACCCCAATAAAGGAGTGGTTCTGCAGGTGGTGACCACAGACCACTTCTCAGTTCCTATGCTTCCTGGCTGATGTTTTGGTCACTTTTGAATGCTGGCGGTGCTCTCACTCTAGTGGTAGCACGAGACCGAGTCTACAACCCACACAAGTGGCTCAGGTAGTGCAGCTCATCCAGGATGGCACATCAATGCGAGCTGTGGCAAGAAGGTTTGCTGTGTCTGTCAGCGTAGTGTCCAGAGCATGGAGGCGCTACCAGGAGACAGGCCAGTACATCAGGAGACGTGGAGGAGGCCGTAGGAGGGCAACAACCCAGCAGCAGGACCGCAACCTCCGCCTTTGAGCATGAGGAGCACTGCCAGAGCCCTGCAAAATGACCTACAGCAGGCCACAAATGTGCATGTGCATGTACATCAATCAGTGTTGCTTCCTAAGTGGACAGTTTGATTTCACAGAAGTGTGATTGACTTGGAGTTACATTGTGTTGTTTAAGTGTTCCCTTTATTCTTTTGAGCAGTGTACTTTGCCAGCATTTCAGCTTCTGTGAACATGTACATTGTCTTATCTAATCCCATGTAACTCTTTTCATCCCTCTCTCTCTCGCTCTCTCTCTCACTCTCTCATCTCTCTCGCTCTCTCGCTCTGTCTCTCTGTCTCTCCAGATTATTGCATATCAGCCATATGGGCTATCAGTGGATTGGTGGGCATACGGAGTGCTGCTCTACGAAATGTTGGCAGGACAGGTGAGTGTGTCCCCCACCTCTCTCAACACACAGACACACACACAAACACACACACACAAACAGACACACTCGTGCAAATCCTTCAGGTTTCTAGATAAAGACACAGTCGGGTCACCTTCACACTGACTTTACAGTAATCCTGTCTCATGAGAACGAAAGCACTCACACACACACACACTGTCGTCACCCATCTGCCCCCCTCTCCTGGGACATGGCGTCATTTTGGACAGCTCTCAAATAGACTCAACTATTCGCCCCCCACACCTTCTCTCATGCCTGTGTATGTATTCCCAGCCTGGTCTCATAGACTAGACGTAACATGGTAAACGTAAATCCGGGACACTCAAATTAGTATGCTATGTTACGTTTGGTATGGTTACATAAGACAGATGGTTACTTAAGATGAAAATGAAAGTAGGGTGGGTGGGTGGGTGGGTGTATAACGTGAACGTCTAGCAACCCAAAGGTTGCGAGTTCAAATCTCATCATGGACAACTTTTAGCATTTTAACTAATTAGCAACTTTTCAACTACTTACTACTTTTTAGCTACTTTGCAACTACTTAGTATGTTAGCTAACCTTAACCCTTCCCCTAACCTTAAAACACCTTAAAACCACTCCTCAACATAGCCCTAACCTTAACTCCTAGCATAGGTAACGAAGCCACCTAGCTAGAACTCGTAACATATCGTACGTTCTGCAAATTCGTAACATATTGTACATTCTGAAAATTCGTAACATATTGTACGTATTGCAAATTCGTAACATATAATGCAAATTGTAATTCGTAACATATCATAAGAAATGGAGTGTCTCAGATTTTCTTACAGAATAATATGAAATGCTTTGAGACCAGGTTGATATTCTGTGCCCTAACCCTTTATACTAGTGGGAATTGGCCTCTATGAATAGGGCTAAATTGTCATGTTTCTTACAGAAGAAATTTGAAAGCATATGCATAACCATGGTAGCAGTTGAAAGGGAACAGTTTGGAAATTATGGGGAAATTATTAGACCAAAGTTGAGGACAACAGTTCTCCTGACACAATAGTGAATCCAAACATTACACTGTGGATTTTAAGTGCAGTATACATTTACTGTACTTGTGGATGCGTTTGTTGATAACGAAATCTGAAAACACTGGATATGATAAGAATTCTCCTGTAAAATGTGGGGTAGGTGCAACATAAGACAAAGAAATGGCAAGGGTTTGAGTGAGAGGACTAACTGCTGCCTTTGAGTGGCCACACACCTCTCCAAAGTGTGCACAGTCCCTAAGTCATTTCAATGCACTTTTATGACTCAAAGAAGAGTCTTCAACTATTTGGTCCGCATAGAAAGCGGTCGCGGGTGCATTCAGGTGCGTGTGACGCGGTGAATTTTCTTCACAATAGACGAACATCAAACACAGTGATCATAAACGTTGACACTGTGTATAACATGAGTATAATTGATATGGAAATGTCAAGTGTACATTTGGGCTCAGGTGTGTTCGGCTTGCTTGATATCAAAGCGGTATTTGCTTTAATTCTCAACGTCTCATCTTTGAAAATACATTGTCCTCCTAATTTCCAGCATTTCCCTCACTCGGACAATAAAACAGTTGCCCAACTACCTTGGAAGGATGGGGGCACCTTCTCGTCGTGCGCGGTGCTCAAGTTGAGAGCGGCTGTCAGTCAAAACCCATATACAGCGCTGTGAAGCTCTGACGCCATGTAGAGCATGTGACTGTACAGCCACTGTGTTCCAACCTGCCATTTTCAACCCGTGTACGGGTGGGTATGAGTGTGAAGGGTTAACGGATGCTTTTCGGTTATGTCCAACCATCAGTAAGGGCAACTCAAAATGTTAGTCAGTTGACTGGCTAAGCTAACAGATAGTCTGGGTGTACCTTTGACCAGAGCCCTACTACCAGTGGAGGCTGGTGGGAGGAGCTATAGGAGGATGGGCTGATTGTAATGGCTTGAATGGCGTTATTGGTATGGAGTCAGACGTGTGGTTTCCATGATGTGTTTGATACCATTCAATTAATTCCATTCCAGCCATAATTTTTATTTAACCTTTATTTAACTAGGCATGACAGTTAAGAACAAATTCTTATTTACAATGACGGCCTACCCCAGCCAAACCCGGGCGACGCTTGGTTAATTGTGCGCCGCCCAATGGGACTCCCAATCACGCCCGGATGTGATGCAGTCTGGATTCGAACCAGGTACTGCAGTGACACGTTGCATTGAGATGCAGTGTCTTAGACCAATGCGCCACTCGGGAGCCAATCCTCCTATAGCTCCTCCCACCAGCCTACACTGTACACTACATAGGGTATAGCCATTTAGGGCGCCATTTGAGATGCGGCCAGGGCTAACTCCCTGCTGCCGTGTTCAGTAGGTGTGATGGGTTTGTTTATTCCCTGTGTGTCTGGGGCGCCAGTGGCCAGGAGCTTCATCCCGTCCCGTTCACTGGGCAGAAACAGACGGCGTGATGAACGAGCAGCAGCCCAGCCATACCCCTTTCACAGTACACACTCACAGGCCGAAAGTAGTTCATTTGGCTTATATGACCTCAGGATTGTAGGGGGGGGGGGGTCGACTGTGTGTGTGTTTCCCTCTCAAGAGGGTGTGCAGTGTATTGTGTATCAGATAAAGAGAGCAGAAAGCAGCCTAGGTATCTCTTGCCAAAGGGTTTAGTCTAGTGGAAATGAAAAATAATACATTTATGAAGTGTCACAATGCACACATTATGGTTAGTAATGATAGAGGTGGAGGGAGAAAATAGCTGGACCATCGAGTCGTTTGCCTCCCAGCTGGCAATTTTTGTCTGGAACTTGTTTCTTGCACTCTCTACGGTCTAGATCTCTTTCGTTGATTTGTATCTTCCGTTTCGTAACTTTTTTTCTCTCTCTCTCTCAACAAGCCACTATAACAACCCTTATTCAGTTGTATTACTGGACTGAGAAAGAGTAGAATATACACACATCCAATGGCTTTGAGCAGGTGCCTTGGTACCCGAAGTGTAAATGTTCATAAAGAAAATTCTTCCAAGTGTGTTTTTATGACAACATTTTGAACTTTAGGCCATCGAAGGGTTAACATGGTTAGCTGAAGGTTAGTTCATGTTTATTCTGTTTTTGGACTGATAATGCCTCTGGAAACTGTCACGCCCTGACCTTAGAGCCTTTTTATGTCTCTTTTTGGTTTGGTCAGGGTGTGATTTGGGTGGGCATTCTATGTCCCCCGTATTTCTATGATTTGTGTTTCTATGTTTTGGTCGGGTATGGTTCTCAATCAGGGATAGCTGTCTATCGTTGTCTCTGATTGGGAATCATACTTAGGCAGCCCTTTTTCCCACCTGTGATTGTGGGTAGTTGACTTTTGTTAGTGGCACTTAGCCCTCGTAAGCTTCACGGTCGTTTATTTTGTTTCTTGTTTTGTTGGCGACATTCAATAATAAAAGGAAATGTACGCTCACGACGCTGCACTTTGGTCCACTTCTTTCGACGGCCGTGACAGCAACAACCTTTGGACTTCATTTTCCCCCGCAATATTCTGTTCAAATAGGCTTGGAATCCCCTTGAAACAAAAATTTAAACAGCAAGCTAGTGTCGGACACAATCACCACAGCACACAACGTCAAATTGGTGTTTTTCAAAGCCAACGTTTTCCTTTTGCTGCCAAGCTGTTTTAAGCAGTCCTGTGAGGCCCGCTCTTCTGGCTGTTTGTGTAGCCAGCATTACATTTCTAATTGTCTTTGTTCTCCTAAAATTCCATGAAGGCTGACTTTTTATAAAGTTGACATTTGCAATTCAGACTCTGCTAAACTGGGCCCTGTTTAGAAATGACCCCTGAAAAATGGCTGTGACATTAAGATACTAGATAGATTATCATGAATTTACCCGTTTGATTAAAGGGGAAGGTCAAAATGACTGATAAGACACAATATTTGAGGTCATTACAGATGTACTACATATTCTGAGGTGTTAACATTTACATGATATTGTCAACATATTTACACCATGTATATAACATTCTCAACCTATTTACAAAATGTATATAACATTCTCAACCTATTTACAACATGTATATAACATTCTAAACCTATTTACACCATGTATATAACATGCTCAACCTATTTACAACATGTATATAACATTCTCAACCTATTAACAACATGTATATAACATTCCAAACCTATTTACAAAATGTATATAACATTCCAAACCTATTTACAACATGTATATAACATTCCCAACCTATTTACAACATGTATATACCATTCCCAACCTATTTACAACATGTATATACCATTCCCAACCTATTTACAACATGTATATAACATTCCCAACCTATTTACAACATGTATACAACATTCACAACATATTTACAACATGCATATAACGTTCTATATAACGTGTTGTTCCGCAGCCCCCGTTTGATGGTGAGGACGAGGACGAGCTCTTCCAGTCCATCATGGAGCACAACGTGTCGTACCCCAAGCAAATGTCCAAAGAGGCCGTGTCCATCTGCAAAGGGGTGAGTACGACCTTTGACCCAAAGAACCCTTTGCACCTCCGCCCCTATCATAGAAATAGAATTACTAGAACGGAAATTCCCATTGTAGTCAATGTAATTATTTTTCTATGGCCCCTATGCCTTCACATCCTGCCCCACAACCATCACCCTTAAACCCATGGTCTTCCCCACTCCCCTTTGAAGCTAGTCTCTCACCCCTTCTCTCGTCCTCTGTCATCAATAACACTTAGTCCCATACCCACTGTAACCTAGGTCCAATTATTAACCTTGACACTTCATGAAGTCAACCTTTTGAAGCCCGTCTTTACTATGACCTTTATGAAGACACTTTCCATTAACATGTACAGTAGGAAGAGCATGAAGTGATATGTCGATAGACTCTATGTCGATAGATATGACTGACTTTGGCACGTAGCCTTTAGACTAAAGGTTATGCCATTGAAGGATCTATTACTGTAGTCTGTAGGCACGGGGTTACTACCTATATAGCTAAGGGCAGACTGTACTATAGGGGGATAGTGGGTTCAAAACAAGCGGAATTGGAGAAGCATGGTGATGAGTTATGGATGTGTGTACCTCACCCCTATTCATCACCAATATAGTGCCCACCTGTGTAATGGTGGGTGACCGTCTACGCTCTTTGAAGGTCCTTTAGAGCAAATAGTGTCTGTTACAGGTGCGTAGGTTTCAAAATAGGAGTACAAGGAGAGATGGAGACTTAAAAGCTTAAAGCACATTTTTCCTTATTTTTGACAGTGTGTGGGTCTTCATCTCTCACAGTACCCACCTGTGTGCATATATTTGGACGGCAGCCATATTGTGGCAAAAAAACAAGAAATTAAAGGCAGAGAGAGAGAGGGAGAAACATAGGGAAAGGTGTGCCTGTGTGAGAGGAGAGGTGGAGACACTAAAAACATGAGCAGGAGGAGGGATGAACGTTCCAGGGCTGAGCCGAGTCAACGAACTGTGTGATAACACACTCGTGTCCACACCTCCCCACTTAAACCCCCAGAGCTCTCACATCCTCTACCGCTCCTTCTATCAGACCCTCTCTCTACCCCTTTATCCCCTCTCTCTCTCTCTCTCTCTCTCTCTCTCTCTCTCCCCTTTTCACACTATTGCCACTTTCTAACAACCGTCCCTGCAAGTCTGTCTGCCCCTCACTTTCTCTGCAAACCCTCGCTCTCTCTCGCTCTCTTTGTCTCCGCCTCTTTCCCCTCTCTCTCTCTCCTCTCTATCTATCCCAAATGGCACCCTATTCCCTATTTCCTTAATAGCCTGTGTCCCATGTGGCACCCTGTCTCTCTGTCGGTCGAAGGGAGTGAGGCCCCTCCATTGTTTTTGCAGATGGGGGATTTGCTTTGATCCAATGCTCTGCCTTTCTGGACGGTCCAACCTCTAAGGCTCGCGTAAATAAAAGGGCTCGGGGAGATGTGTGTGTGTGTGTGTGTGTGTGTGTGTGTGTGTGTGTGTGTGTGTGTGTGTGTGTTGTTGTGTGTGACAGTGTGGTGTGTGTGTGTGTGTGTTGTGTGTGTGTGTGTAGGTGGTGATGTGTTGTTTCTAGCAAGAGAGAAACACTCAGAAACCTTCATTGATCCCTTAGCTCACCACCAATAGGACCAGAACTGATGTCTCAGGCCTCAAGTTTATCCAGTTTGAAGAAGTGAAAGTCCAGCCACAAGCAGACAGACGATTTCCGTTTGCACGATACAAGCGGGTTGCCCTTTTCACGTTCGAATAACTGTAGGGGAACCGGCGTACTTGTGAACACGACCCTGACATATTATCTTTTTACTTTTTCCCCAGCCTTGGATCACACACACACACGTCTACAGTCACAATTCTGTGGCTGCCACCAACAGACTGACAGGAGTAGATGGGGCCTGCTGTCACTTTTAGGCGTTTGAACATACCCTGCATGCTTTGCTGCCACCACCCGACCTACCGGTGGTGAAGACTTAAAATACTATTAAAATAACCACATATGGAGATCATGTGGTAACCAAAAAAGTGTAGCCACCCTTTGCCCCTTGGATGCCAGAGCTTTGCACAGCTCTTGGCATTCTCACATTCCCAAACCCAGCAACATAACCTCAGAAATTGCAGCCCCCAAATCAATGCTTCACAAAGTAAGTAACAGACACAAACTTTCAGAGGAACTGCGTGAATCAGGTTTTTTCATGGTCGATTGCTGCAAAGAAACCACTACTAAAGGACACCAAAGAATAAGAGATTTGCTTGGGCAAGAAACATGAACATTAGACATTAGACCTGGGCAATATCTTAGAGACACAGAGTAGGTGAACGATGATCTCCGCATGCGTGGTTCCCACCGTAAAGCATGGAAGAGGAGTTGTGATGGTGTGGGGGTGTCTTGCTGGTGACACTGTCTGTGATTTATTTAGAATTCAGGCACACTTAACCAGCCAATGGCTACCACAGCATTCTGCAGTGATACGCCCCATCCCACTCGGGTTTGCGCTTAGTGGAACTATCATTTGTTTTCAACAGGTAAATGACCCAACACACCTCCGGCTAGTGTAAGGGCTATTTGACCAAGAAGGAGAGTGATGGAGTGCTGCATCAGATGACCTGGCCTCCACAATCACCCAACCTCAACCAAATTGAGATTGTTTGGGATAAGTTGGACCGCAGAGTGAAGGAAAAGCAGCCAACAAGTTCTCAGCATATGTGGGAACTCCTTCAAAACTGTTGGAAAAGTATTCCAGGTGAAGAGTGTGCGAAGCTGTCATCAAGGCAAAGGGTGGCTACTTTGAAGAATCTGAAATATAACATATATTTTGATTTGTTTAACCCTTTTTTGGTTACTACATGATTCCATATGTATTATTTCATAGTTTTGATGTCTTCACTATTATTTTACAATTTAGAAAATAGTAAAATAAAAATTACAACTTGAATGAGTAGGTGTGTCCAAACTTTTGACTGGTACTGTAAGTTTTTGGATTTGTTTTGCTCCCCCATCCTATGCTATCCTACAGTATATGCCGCTATACCCAGATGCTATGTTGCTGCATCCAAACTGCCAAAAGTTCAAAGTTTCAAACAAAAAATAAACTGCTATGGATATCACTCTTCCTCCCACAACAGAGACTCTGGTCAAAAGTAGTACACTACATAGGGAATAGGGTGCCATTTTGGACGCGGTCATTAATACCTTTTCTCTCGTTACATTTCAATGACAGCAAATGATGTGTTTCGGTAAAGATAGTGGAGTACTGTACCTGCCAGGCTGGCTATGCAACCAATTTCACCCCCTGCTTATGTAACATACGCCCACCGACAGACACACACTCCTAATGAGCATTATGTTCCAACGTGAGTGGGCAACTTTCTAATAGGGCTATTTAAGTCCATGCACGTTGTTGTGAAACTTAAAGAAAGAGAGGAGAAAGAGCTAGAATTCGTGTTCAACTAGGAAAATACACTGCTGTAAAATATACTGTGTCCCTAAAATGTATATAGTATGTATAAACTGGAAGTAGAAGCCTAAGTGTTGCAATCCAAGATGGCATAGCAGACGGACGTGTGTTTGTCTTGTCCCATCTTCTCCCATGTAAATAGTCGGTTTCGTCGTTTTTTTTCTTAAATATTTTTATCTCACTTTCCACCTACGATCTAAATATACTTTCCTGCAACCCGCCTCACCCAATGTGGTACGGATCTGCTATTTTTATACCTTATAACTGGAACCTCCATCAGAAGCTAGCCAGCTGACTAACTACTAGCTAGTAGTCACTGTTAGCCACGGCTAGCGGTCTTCACCTTTAACTCGGACACCAGCCAGCTTTAGTTCAGACAATACCTGCCAGTCTGCACATCGCGATATCAACCCAGAGCATATCGGACTGCTTTTCTCCACCACATCACCGGATTCCTGCCACTCTGGATCATTACACCGGATCATCGCAGCTAGCTAGCTGCATCCGAGTGGCTACTGCTGGCTAACGCCTCTGTCCCGAAGCGAGCACAAATGAGCCTTGCGCAAGCCTCGAGCTAGGCCCATCTCCCGGCTAGCTGAAGAGGTATACCCGCTAATTCGTGGGCTACAATACCTCTTTTGCCAATTGGCCTGGACCCTTTATTGCCGACACGGAGCCCCGCCGATCCATCACGGCTGGTCTGCCGACGTAATCGTCCGATGTGGTTTCAACAGGCTTTTCCGTTGCCATGTCGCCAAAGACCCATCTGCTAGCCCCGGCCCGCTAGCTTTCTGAACAACGTGCCACCCGCTCTCCTAGCATAGTAGCGACTACCGAACAGCTCCCTGACTCACCTATTGCTGCTCATTGGACCTTATGATCACTCGGCTACACATGCCTCTCTCTAATGTCAATATGCCTTGTCTTCTGCTGTTTCGGTTAGTTATTGTTTTATTTCACTGTAGAGCCCCTAGTCCAGCTCAACATGCCTTAGATAGCTCTTTTGTCACTCACCCCACACACATGGGGAGACCTCACCTGGCTTAACTGGTGTCTCCAGAGATGCAAGCTCTCTCATCGTCACTCAGTGCCTATGTTTACCCCCACTGTACTCACATCCTACCATACCCTTGTCTGTACATTATGCCCTGAATCTATTCTACCACGCCCAGAAATCTGCTCCTTTTATTTTCTGTTCCCAACGCACTAGACGACCAGTTCTTATAGCCTTTAGCCGCACCCTTATCCTACTCCTCCTCTGTTCCTCTGGTGATGTAGAGGTTAACCCAGGCCCTGTAGCCCCCAGCATTACACCTATTCCCCAGGCGCTCTCATTTTTTTACTTCTGGAACCGTAAAAGCCTTGGTTTCATGCATGTTAACATCAGAAGCCTCCTCCCTAAATTTGTTTTATTCACTGCTTTAGCACACTCCGCCAACCCTGATGTCATAGCCGTGTCTGAATCCTGGCTTAGGAAGGCCACCAAAAATGCTTATATTTCCATTCCCAACTACAACATTTTCCATCAAGATAGAACTGCCAAAGGGAGCGGAGTTGCAATCTACTGCAGAGATAGTCTGCAGAGTTCTGTCATACTGTCCAGGTCAGTGCCCAAACAGTTCGAGCTTCTACTTTTAAAAATCCACCTTTCCAGAAACAAGTTGCCGCTTGTTATAGACCCCCCCCCTCAGCCCCCAGCTGTGCACTGGACACCATATGTGAATTGGTTTCCCCCCATCTATATTCAGAGTTCGTACTGTTAGGTGACCTAAACCGGGAATAGCTTAGCACCCCGTCCGTCCTACAATCTAAGCTAGATGCCCTCAATCTCACACAAATTATCAAGGAACCTACCAGGTACAACCCTAAATCTGTAAACATGGGCACCCTCATAGATATCATCCTGACCAACTTTCCCTCTAAATACACCTCTGATGTCTTCAACCAGGAACTCAGCGATCACTGCCTAATTGCCTGCGTCTGGAACCCCTCATCACTGTCAAACGCTCCCTAAAACACTTCAGCGAGCAGGCCTTTCTAATCGACCTGGCCTGGGTATCCTAGAAGGATATTGACCTCATCCCGTCAGTAGAGGATAAAAGTGCTTTCCTCACCATCTTAAATAAGCATGCCCCATTCAAAAAATGTAGAACTAAGAACAGATATAGCCCTTGGTTCACTCCAGACTTGACTGCCCTTGACCAGCACAAAAACATCCTGTGGCGTACTGCATTAGCATCGAAAAGCCCCCACAATATGCAACTTTTCAGGGAAGTCAGGAACCAATATACACAGTCAGTTAGGAAAGCTAAGGCTAGCTTTTTCCAACCAAAATTTGCATCCTGTAGCACTAATTACAAAAAGTTTTGGGACACCATAAAGTCCATGAAGAATAAGAGCACCTCCTCCCAGCTGCCCACTGCACTGAGGCTAGGAAACACTGTCGCCACAGATAAATCTACGATAATCGCGAATTTACATTTTTCTACGGCTGGCCATGACTTCCACATGGCTACCCCTACCCCGGCCAACAGCTCTCCACACCCGCAGCAACTTGCCCAAGCCCCCCCCACCTCCTTCACCCAAATCCAGATAGCTGATGTTCTGAAAGAGCTGCAAAATCTGGATCCCTACAAATCAGCTGGGCTAGGAAATCTGGACCCTCTCTTTCTAAAATTATCAGCCAAAATTGTTGCAACCCCTATTACTAGTCTGTTCAACCTCTCTTTCGTATCGTCTGAGATCCATAAAGAAAGGGGGGGGTCTCTCCAGACCCAAACTGTTATAGACCTATATCCATCCTGCCCTGCCTTTCTAAAGTCTTCGAAAGCCAAGTTAACAAACAGATCACCGACCATTTCGAATCCCACCATACCTTCTCCACTATGCAATCTGGTTTCCTAGCTGGTCATGGGTGCACCTCAGCCACGCTCAAGGTCCTAAACGATATCATAACTGCCATCGATAAGAGACAATACTGTGCAGCTGTATTCATCGACCTGGCCAAGGCTTTCGACTCTGCATTCTTATCGGCAGACTCCATAGCCTTAGTTTCTCAAATGACTGCCTCGCCTGGTTCACCAACTACTTCTCAGATAGAGTTCAGTGTGTCAAATCGGAGGGCCTGTTGTCTGGACCTCTGGCAGTCTCTTTGGGGTGCAACAGGGTACAATTCTCGGGCCGACTATTTTCTCTGTATTTATCAATGTCGTTCTTGCTGCTGGTGATTCTCTGATCCATCTCTACGCAGACGACACCATTCTGTATACATCTGGCCCTTCCTTGGACACTGTGTTGAACCTCCAAACGAGCTTCAATGCAATACAACACTCCTTCCGTGGCCTCCAACTGCTCTTAAATGCTAGTAAAACTAAATGCATGCTCTTCAACCGATTGCTGCTGATATATATATCATATATATATATAGAATATATATGTAGAACCGGCTTCCTATTTCGCAACAAAGCCTCCTTCACTCATGCTGCCAAACATACCCTCGTAAAACTGACTCTCCTACCGATCCTTGACTTCTGCGATGTTATTTACCAAATAGCCTCCAACACTCTACTCAGCAAATTGGATGCACTCTATCACAGTGCCATCCGTTTTGTCACCAAAGCCCCATATACCACCCACCACTGCGACCTGTATGCTCTCGTTGGCTGGCCCTCGCTACATTTTCGTCGCCAAACCCACTGGCTACAGGTCATCTATAAGTCTTTGCTAGGTAAAGCCCCGCCTTTTCTCAGCTCACTGGTTACCATAGCAACACCCACCCGCAGCACGCAAAGGGTGGTTATCTGAAGAATCTGAAATATAACATATATATTTTTATTTGTTTAACCCTTTTTTGGTTAGTACATCATTCTATATGTATTATTTCATAGTTTTGATGTCTTCACTATTATTCTACAACGTAGAAAATAGTAAAAAACAGAAAAACCCTTGAATGAGTAGGTGTGTCCAAACTTTTGACTGGTGCTGTACAAAAAGTACACTGCTGTTTTCTTCTTTTATAATATATACTATATGCCATTTAGCAGATGCTTTTATCCAAAACAACTTACAGCAGTGCGTTCACACATTGCCGTACGGCTGGCCCCAGTGTAAATCCAACCCACAAAGAGTGGCTGTCATTATTGACATTTGTTGTGATGTTGTTTGAGCGTGGTTACTGCTCTAGTTCAACAAGGAAATACGTTTGTTTGATGGTTTTTCAATGTCAGGTTTTTTCCCCCACGTCGCCTCCTGCTGTGCGATTGTAAGTGACAACAATAGCACATTACATCTAGGAGAGTGGACGATTGTATCCCTTTTTAACAACCCCCATCTGTTTGGCTCCCTACTGACCCAGAAAAAAAAGAGAGAATAAGACTGAGAGAATAAAAAGAGGACGCGTAGAAAATAACTGCCCCCATATTGACTATAGACTACCCTAATTCCAATACTAACCTGCTGTGAGTCTGTTATCCATTCCACTCATCCTATTTCTATGGTCTCCATTAAACTCATGACTCATGTTCCCATTCCTCCCTTCTTATTTTCCCAACCTCAGCCAATGAGCAAATAGTATAATATAGAATCTATATAGTCTTTCTATTTCTATGGCTATCTATCGTTCCATTTCTAGTCTGTCTACTCCTCCGCTTGCTGATGACCTCATAGTGGAACTTAGATCTAGATCTATCTAGATCTAGATCTATCTCTATGGCCCTTCCCTGATTGACAGAATAGTGACATTTTCATCTGTAGAATTGCCATTCTAGCCGTTCTAACTCTATGGCCCTTCCCTGCTTTTCCCTCCCAGCTGATGACCAAACACCCGTCGAAGCGTCTGGGCTGCGGCCCCGAGGGAGAGAGGGACATCCAGGAGCACGCCTTCTTCAGACGCATCGACTGGGAACGCCTCCAGAACCGCGAGATCCAGCCCCCCTTCAAGCCCAAAGGGGTGAGTCACACACACACACACATCCATACACACAACCTACAGTACCCATGTCAGATTAAAATGAAGTTTAAAAAAAAAAAATGTACATTGTACATGTTGTTTGCTGTGGTAATCTATATTTCTTCTTTAATGCAAAATGATTGGAATGGTGACGCAGTCGTAGCTTTGTTTTCTTTCAGTGGCACAGTGAGTCACATCCTCTGTTCATTGGTAGGTTTGGCCCGTTTTCACACACAGTGGACATATACTCCACTGAGGAGTGTGTGTGTGTGTCCTATTTGGTTGCTTATTATCTGATGCTGTCTCAGTTTCGCATTCGGATGAGTAACAACACCCACTCACACACACATGCACACATTTATATGTACACAGACACATACATACTCACAAACACACACACACACACACACACACACACACTTGCAAACGTGTACAATAGACGCACACACACACACCTGTGAATGTCCTGCGGCCGTCTGTCACCATAGTAGAGCCAAGGCAGACTCCCATCTGGTCTGTTGTCAGATCAGATTGGGCTGCATCTGAACAGTGTCTGTTTGGCAACTCTCACAGGTTACAGTCCAGTCCGGTCCAGCACCATTTGTTAAGCATGGCAAAGCCCCAGTGGCTATCGTCTCTGTCGTCACACGGAACTAAAGACAACCTTTTCTAACCACAAAGCCTCTGCATGGGCTACAATACAATAATACTACTCATTCTATTCACATATATACCACATATATTCCTCATTCAACCTCATTATGTATTTTATATTATATGTATATGTAAGTACACATAGTATGTGCTTAAATCTCCCAGCAATGAGAATATTCCCCAGAGACAAACATTTACAGTTGACTTTCAAATGTGTAATTACAAAGCAGTAGTTACATAGTAACAACAGAGTGTGTAATAACACACTTTTTCATAATAAAGGCCTCACACGAGGCCTCTCATGTTAAAGATATGAGCGGCCTCGCTGTCATACGAAGTCAGGGAGTGTTTTTGAATCCCTGTGTGTACACACACACACACACACACACACACACACACACACACACACACACACATACTTTATTATGAAAGTGAAGTAGGCGAAAGGGATGAAGTAGGTCATTCGGTGTGCACGTTCAGCTGTGTGCGTGTCTTCATTGTCTATCTTCATTTTAAATATGCATTGCACTTCTGTTTCAAGCCCCAAGGTCTCCAGTGCTTCTCACAAGGTGAATACTGGCCTCCCACTGTCCCTGTAGTCTCGCGCTGGATTTGTGTGTGGACTCCAGTATGAGTATGTGGGTAGATCAAATTGTATTAGTCACATGCGCCGAATACAACAGGTGTAGTAGACCTTACAGGCAAATTCTTACTTACGAGCCCCTAACCAACAATGCAGTTTTAAAAAATACGGATAAGAATAAGAAATAAAAGTAACAGGTAATTAAAGAGCAGCAGTAAAATAACAATAGCGAGACTATATACAGGGGGGTACTGAGTCAATGTGTGGGGGCACCGGTTATTTGAGGTAGTATGTACATGTAGGTAGAGTTATTTTAAGTGCCTATGCATAGATGACAACTGAGTAGCAGGGGGCAATGCAAATAGTCTTGGGTAGCTATTTGACTACCTGTTCAGGAGTCTTATGGCTTGGGGGTAAAAGCTGTTTAGAAGCCTCTTGGACCTAGACTTGGCGCTCCGGTACCGCTTGCCGTGCGGTAGCAGAGAGAACAGTCTATGACTAGGGTAGCTGGAGTCTTTGACAATTTTTAGGGCCTTCCTCTGACACCGCCTGGTATAGAGGACCTGGATGGCAGGAAGCTTGGCCCCGGTGATGTACTGGGCCGTTCGCACTACCCTCTAGTGCCTTGCGGTCAAGAGCCGAGCAGTTGTTATACCAGGCAGTGACGGAACCAGTCAGGATGCTCTCGATGATGCAGCTGTAGAACCTTTTGAGGATCTGAGAACCCATGCCAAATCTTTTCAGTCTCCTGGGGGGGAATCGGTTATGTCATGCCTTCTTCACGACTGTCTTGGTGTGCTTGGACCATGTTAGTTTGTTGGTGATGTGGACACCAAGGAACTTGAAGCTCTAAACCTGCTCCACTGCAGCCCCGTCGATGAGAATGGGGGCGTGCTCGGTCCTCTTTTTCCTGTAGTCCACGATCATCTCCTTTGTCTTGATAATGTTGAGGGAGAGGTTGTTGTCCTGGCACCACACGGCCAGGTCTCTGACGACCTCCCTATAGGTTGTCTCGTCGTTGTCGGTGATCAGGCCTACCACTGTTGTCATCTGCAAACTTAATGATGGTGTTGGAGTCGTGCCTGGCCGTGCAGTCATGAGTGAACAGGGAGCACAGGAGGAGACTGAGCACGCATCCCTGAGGGGCCCCTGTGTTGGGGATCAGCATGGCGGATGTGTTGTTACCTACCCTTACCACATGGGGGCGGCCCGTCAGGAAGTCCAGGATCCATTTGCAGAGGGAGGTCTTTAGTCCCAGGGTCCTTAACTTATTGATGAGCTTTGAGGTCACTATGGTGTTGAACACTGAGCTGAAGTCAATGAATAGCATTCTCACATAGGTGTTCCTTTTGTCCAGGTGGGAAAGGGTAGTGTGGAGTGCAATAGAGATTGCGTCATCTGTGGATCTGTTGGGGCGGTATGCAAATTGGAGTGGGTCTAGGGTTTCTGGGATAATGGTGTTGATGTGAGCCATGACCAGCCTTTCAAAGCACTTCATGGCTGCAGACGTGAGTGCTACGGGTCGGTGGTCATTTAGGCAGGTTACCTTAGTGTTCTTGGGCACAGGCACTATGGTGGTCTTCTTAAAATGTGTGTGTTTGTGTGTGGACTCCAGTATCAATGTGTGTGTTTGTGTGTGGACTCCAGTATCAGTATGTGGGTAGAGGTGTGTGTTTGTTTGTGTGTGGACTCCAGTATGAGTATGTGGCTCGAGGTGTGTGTTTGAATGCAGGTGGGTGGATGAAAGGCAAGAGACAAGATGAAAGGAGAAGGATAGATGGAAAAGTAAAAAGATATATGGAGAGACCATTATGTGTGTATGTGCACGGTTGCTTGCTTGCGTGTGCGTGTGTGCGTGCCTAACGTGCTTCAGCTATATTGGTATACATGTGCAATGTGCATGCTGTGTGTGTGTGTGTGCGTGCGTGTGTTAGATAGAGAGAACTAAACCTCTTCCCCTGACCTATAATAACCATCATCCATTTCCGTCCAACTCCACTGTAACACAGGCACCACCGGGAGTCTATTACAACCAATTGGCTGTCATTAGATTCATCCGTACACCTCCATCCATCCATCCCTCCCTGACCTGACTCTGTCTCTCTAATCCTCTTCTCCTTTCGTCCTCTCATCCTCATCCCCCTCTCATCCTCTCCTCCTCTTCAGTCCTCTCCTCCTCAATCACACTTCATGCCTGTTCTGACAGCTGGGAGATTGCCATTTAATAGCCAGGTACAGCGAGAGCCAGATTATGAACACTAGAGGGTTTATCCATCTATCGGAAACAGAGCAGGACAGATAGAACGCAGGGGAGAATGACCACCTGCCACAGAACACCTGCCACAGTAGCTATTCTTAGATATAGCTGATCTAGACTCATATTTAGAGAACCACTTGATATGTGGTTTAAGTTTGTAGAGATGGAAGTGGGTCAAAGTGGAAGGATATGAGACTTGCTGATTAATGGTGATGGAATCACTGTGGTCAGGGAGCTTACCGTACAACTTCAATTAATAGCCCGGGTGTGTATTTGTTTAAATCACTGAACACAACAGGCGCTTATTGGAGACAAACTTCTGTTTGAGCCAGGTGTCTATTTCCTTAATGAGCACAGCTTTTGCTCATTTGCATAGTTCATTGTTTAATTCCAGCATTCACTTCCAACATTTTAATACATTTCTTCATTTCCTGCACTAATGTGATATGATTTACACACTGTGTCATGTTTATTTTGTCTCTCTATAAAAAAAAAAATTAAAAACTTTTCATTGCCAGAATTATTCTCCTATTAACTGTGCATTTTCGGCAGTTCTTACTTGCCACTAGAGGGCGATCGGACGATTTCTAGGGGGTTTTATTCCCGAAGTTGATGACTGTTTTTCTGCTTGTCAGTTAGCTAGCAGTTCCCAGATGTTAGCAGTCAAATGGTTAGCAGTTTCTTACTGGCAATATCATTTAATGTAACAAGTCAAACATTAAACCTTGTTAACAATTCATGGTAACCTGGTAAATAATTAATTTAGAGCCCGCGTTTATTTAAAACATTTACATTTGTGATTTGTGATTACATTTGTGCCGTTGCCCGGGTATCAAAAGGGGCAGACGGCTATTTGAGACTGCGTTTAATTTCCGTTTTATGGTAGTCATATTGAGGAAGTGTTGGATTGGAACATAAGGCAAGGCACACATATAAACACATGAAAAATACTGTATGTACAAACACACCAATCTACATTTTGGACTGTCTATGAGTCATAGTAGATGTTGTAGGCAGGGAGTCGTGTTATCTGATAAAGCATGTCCACTTGTCCCGGTATGTTTTTAGTAATGGGGATTTTCTGTGTTCTTTTTGGGATTTTCCATTCAGATTCATGTGAGAAAGAAACATAATAGTGTTATCTGATTACTACTGAACAATTAGGATATTACTATAGACAAACTGATTTTAAAGGATGGATGAAACGAGAGGTATCAGCAGCTCACAAGGATACACCAGGTGTATTTTGGTGTTACAACTGTAGTATTTTAAGGGTTGTTGACCAAAGAAAATGCCTTCAGAAAGTATTCACACCCATTGACTTTTTCCACATGTTGTTGTGTTACAGCCTGAATTTAAAATGGATTCAATTTAGATTGTATGTCACTGTCCTACACACAATACCCCAGAATGTCAAAATGGAGTTATGTTTATTGACATTTTTACAAATTAATAAAAAATGAATAGCTGAAATGTCTTGAGTCAATATGTATTTGTGATGGCAAGCCTAAATAAGTTCAGGAGTAAAATGTTCATTAACATGTCACCTGATAAGTTGCATGGACTCACTCTGTGCGCAATAATGACTACCTTATCTCTTTACCCCACACATACAATTATCTTTAGCATCCCTCAGTCGAGCAGTGAATTTCAAACACCGATTCAACCACAAAGACCAGGGAGGTTTTCCAATGCCTTGCAAAGAAGGGCACGTATTGGTAGATAGGTAAAAAATAGTTGACATTGAATATCCCTTTGAGCATGGTGAAGTTATTACACTTTGGATGGTGTATCAATACATCCACAAAGATACAGGTGTCCTTCCTAACTCCGTTGCCTGAGAGGAAGGAAACCACTCAGAGATTTCAGCATGAGGCCAATGGTGATTTTAAAACAGTTACATGTGATAGGAGAAAACTGAGGATTGGTCAACAACATTGTAGTTACTGCACAATACTAACATAAATGACAGAGTGAAAAGAAGGAAGCCTGTACAGAATAAAACATATTCCAAAACATGCATCCTGTTTGCATCAAGGTACTAAAGCAATACTGAAAATGTTTTGGCAAAGCAATTACATTTTTGTCCTGAATATAAAGTGTTAAGTTTGGGGAAAATCCAATACAACACATTACTGAGTAACACTCTCAAAAATGTCAAGAATAGTGGTGGCTGCATCATGTTATGGGTATGCTTGTTATCGTTAAGTCTGGGGAGTTTTGCAGGATAAAAGGAATGGAATTAAGCACAGGCAAAATCCTAGAGGAAAACCTGGTTGTCTGCTTTCCACCAGACACTGGGAGATGAATTCACCTTTCAGCAGGACAGAATACCTGAAACAATAACCTGAAAGGCCATATAAACACTGGATTTGCTTACCAAGAAGACAGTGAATGTTCCTGAGTGGCCGAGTTACAGTTTTGACTTAACCATTTTCAAGCTGATTTGTCTAGCAATGATAATCAACCGATGTTACAGAGCTTGAAGAATTTTGAAAAGAATAATGGGCAAATGGTGCACAATCCAGGTGTGGAAAGCTCTTAGCGATTTACCTAGAAAGACTCTGACATCTGTATTCGCTGACAAAGGTGCTTCGACAAAGTATTGACTCAGAGGTGTGAATAGTTATGCAAATGCGATTTCTATATATCATTTTCAATACATTTGCCAAAACTTCTATTGGGGTATTGTGTGTAGATGGGTTAAAAAATATATATATTTAATCCATTTTGAATTCAGGCTGTAACAACGATGTGGATTAAGTTGAGGGGTATGAATACTTTCTCAAGGCACTGTAAGAAGAGATCATCAAAACAACAGTGAGATGCTGAGGTCGTTCTGTAGTAAGAGCAGATTGGAGAGAGAGAGAAAGAGAGAGAGAGAATACCTCAGCAAGTATTTTAATAGAAACAGACATAGCCATTTATCATACTAAATAGAGTTCCTTTAATGTCTGTGTGTGTGTGTGTGACACAGAGAAAGACCCAAAGTAGGTCAAACGGCAGTTTACGAGCAATGTCATCTGTCATTAAGAGTAGCGCAACGAAGCGTGTACAATGAGTGACATTGTAACAGACATTAAACACAGCGAAAGGAAGCTACAGCAGGTTTGAGTCAATTTCATTGGAGTCGACAGTCAGTCAATCCAGGAAGTAAGCTGGAATTGCATTTGCATTTGCATATGGGGGTTAGGTCTCAGAGACAAAGGGGGAGGATTTAAAAGAGGAGAGGAGGTGATAAGAAAAGAGGTTGGGTAGAAATATATTGCCTTTTAGTGGAAGATGTGTTTTTTTCATTTGGGAAGAAATGTGGGAGATTGTTTGTCTAGATCAATATAAGATCTCTGACTGTATGTGTGACTGACTGGCCATTGTTTAAACAAGACAAATGGCTATTTGCATGCAGGCACCACTATGCTCGAATACTACAGTATTCGAGGAGACTGATGATCGAGGGTGACGGAAGGAATTTGTGCAGTACTCCTTTCATCCATCTCTTTTGTGGACACAAATCCCATAAACCTCATCATAATCTGTTGTAGCGTGATTGAATTTGTGGCTTTTCTTCAACAATATGTATAATAGGGAGATCTGTGCTCTTTTGCGCCACAAATGTCGCCGTATCAGTATGTGCTTTCTCTCTTCTATGTTGATGTGTGTTGTTGCTATCTTTCCTCTTCTCCGTCCTCCTGCGTCTTGACACAGAGTGACAGTGGGTGGCTGGTGTCACTTGTCAGTCAGCGTAGGAGTCGAGGAGGACACAGGAGTACAGTCGGAGGCCCCAGGCCCACTGCGCACACACACACGGACACACACATACACCACACAACTATGAATATAGGACAACAGGACTTTTCTTCTTCGATTCGCCACCGACGTGCCGTGTAGACGACCACACGGACCCAATCAATGGAGGTTTTCCAACCACAGTGGAACACACACAGCTGTACGACAATGTAGGCCTCCGTAGGGAATCCATAGGGAATTCCACTCTGGAGAAAGAACTTCCACATGCAGACACAGGCTTTCCATGATAAAAAACACTATCATGCCAACCCAAACGTTACCGCGCTGGTTCAGATTTTTACCTTTCACATTGTCCTTTCTGGCATGGTTCCAGCAACTATGTTGGGTGTATTTCTGAGGTGTCCTAATCAGTGAGTGATGTAGATTTAGAGTCAATATATCACCAATCTTCCCCTATCTGCAAGTGTGGCCAATGGCATTACACCTTATTGACGTGTAAATTCAACTAACCAATCTGAATACATAAACATCCAAATAAATATTTCTGCAGTAGCAAGAGGAAGCATAACCAACCCTGTTACAGGTGTGTGACGAGGCCAGCACAGTACAGCTTGCATCTGCTTGTCTCGGCTAAGTAATGTGAATCAACCCATATCCTTTTCCCATGTCGGCTTACTGTACAGAGAGAGATATAGAGAGGGAGGGATATTCCCTGCCAGGTCCCTGGGGAGATTTAAAGCCCATTAAGTAGAACAAACACACACACACACACACACAGAGTAGGTGGAATAACTGATGAGGACAGAGCGAGAAGAAGAGGTGCAGCAGGGTTTCTGGTGTAAACAACAGAACCACACTGTGAAGTTAGAGAATTAGTCTTTAATTCCCCAGGCCCCACTGCCTGTGCTCTCTGTAATGCCCCTATGAACTTTGGTGTGTTATTATAGATTTGCCATTGTCATTTTATGTGTTGACTGTATCCTTAGTAATGTCATGTTTCTAAAGCGTTTTGAGCTGTTATCTATTTGAATTGACCCAATTTCCCGAGGTACTGGCGACAATCCTTAGACTCTTAAGACCCCAACCCAACAGGGAATCACTGCAACCTACGCACCAGTATCCTCCAAAATAACCCACCATTTTGGGGGGAAGATTGCCTTTGAAAAGAAGTGTTCCAAGCTCTACAGGCCTTCACGTATTGACTGTTAGAAGGCACACTGTGTCACGAAGTGGAATTGAGGCCTTCCAGTTCAAGCCACAGCCGAAGGCACTTTAAAGGGTGTCAGAAGTGTGACGCGACTGACAGCAGTGCTCACAGCAGTATTTTTGGTGTTTTGGCGGCCATTTTGTGCCATTTGCGTCCCAGTCGCCCTAATGTTCTTCAGTAATGCCGTAGGACTAGAGCAGCTGCTCTTATTCAGATGTATTGACATACTGTCATGTAACAACCATGCAAAATACGTAAGCAGACGTATTCCCCAGTCACTCTGGATAAGGGCATCTGCTAAATGACTCAAATGTAAAGTGTAAATCGATTGCTCTGCCCATTTCGCATTCAAGTTCTAAAAAACATACACAACACAATTTTAAATAAGACAACTGAATGCTGGCTTGACTCCATTGAGAACTATTTAGTTTAGTTTAGTTTAGTTTATTAATTCGACCATTTAAAAAAAACAAGCACGCGTAAAACTTAAAAGCCATACAAAGCCATACATGACATTTCCATTGTGGTCCTTTTGAGACAAGATGGCTATACAAGATCGAACACAGTACGGCAGTGAAATAATAAAACAAAAACATAAAAGAAGAACATCTATCCCATCATTCCAGTTACATCATAGGGGTTATTCATATGGGCACAGAAGACATCAAACATATTTTTACTTTATTTTTAAAGCTGTCCAGAGAGGACATTGTTTTTATGGGCAGAGGCAACTCATTCCATTCTGAGGCTCCAATATACAAGAAAGTACCTTTCCCAGCATTACTCCTGAACCTGTATAAGCACACATCAGCAACACCTGATCTGGTGCTGTGATTGTGTGCATCCCTAACACGAGGAAAGTAATCACTTAAATATCTGGGCGCAGGACCATAAATACTCCTGTAAACCAAACCTAGTCTAATGTGGGACACCCTAGCCTCAAGAGGCAGCCAGTTTAGTTCCTGAAAGCAGCTCCTGCCTATATGAGTACGTGGACACCTTCAAAACTACCCTGATCAGCTTATTCTGGGCTATCTGGAGCTTCCCCTTCATAAATTTAGATAAGCCCCCAAACCAGGAAGTACTAGCATAGTCAAAATGGCATTGAATAAGGGTAGTAGCTAGCACTTTCATGGAGTCCTTATCAAGCAGCTTGGACTTTCTAGCCAAAAACATAATCCTGGCATTAACCTTCCCTAGCACTTTATTGGCCACCCTCTCACCTCCCAAGCTTCCATCAAGGATACATCCCAAGTAGCTAACAGAGGTTTTAGTAGTCAGCACCTCACCCCCTAACTCCACTCTGATTTCAGACAACCTACACAATTTAGGTCTGGATCCAAAAATAATTGCTTCAGTTTTCCCTAAGTGCAGAGATAACGTATTATCTCCAAGCCATTTGCTAATGTTAGTAAGCTCTGTGCTAAGTATGCTCTCCAAGTAGTAGTTAGTTTTACTTTTGTGAGACACCAGTCATCCGCATAAAGAAAAAGACGGCAAGAACAAGCATCTTTCATATCATTAATATACAATAAAAACAGCAGAGGGCCAAGCACGCTCCCCTGCGGAACGCCACAACTCATTGGTTTTGCCTGAGACAGTGAACCATTAACCTCTACTACTTGCTCCCTTCCTGATAAATAGGACTTTACCCAGCCTAGAGGGATACTGCTTAACCCCAGTGCCTCCAGTTTGGAGATTAGGAGACAGTGGTTAACTGTATCAAAGGCCTTCTGTAGGTCAAGCAGTACAATTCCACACAGATTTCCCTTATCAATCTCTTTCCTGATGAAGTCAGTCAAATAAAGTCGACATGAATCAGTGGAGTATGTTTTTCTAAAACTCGACTGAAAATCATACATTAGACCCTGTTTGTTAACATATTCATACATTTGCTCATGTACAATTCTCTCCAGGATCTTTGATGTTACACAGAGGATAGATGCAGGCCTATAATTCCCAGGGTCAGACTTTATCCCCTTCTTATACAGAGGTATAACTGTAGCTTGTTTCATGTCATACATACATACAAATCAATCCCATACTGTATGTTTTCTTGGACTATCATCTTGCAGACGACAGAAATGAGATGTACACCCATGCTCTCAGAGCGTTCACGTAGTTGACCTCGGCTTGTTAGCTGTTGAATGCTAATCCAACCACCCTCGCCTGATACGTCTCCCTGCTATTGCTAGGTTTGGATAGCCCTGTCTTTACAGTCGTGATGAAAGCTGCTCCACATTTCTCACGTTCAATATAGCAGAAGTTTGCTCTGCTCCTGTCAACACGCCAATTAACCCTTTGACAACCCCGCTGTACATCGATTTGGCGACGTCGCTGTTTTGATTCATGTGAACTTTTCGTTTGTCGCAACGCAATCAGATTTGACATTTGAGGTGAGATGTTACATAAAGCCTCTATATACAGTGGGGTATGAAATGATTGACACCCTTGATAAAGATGAGCAATAAGGACTGTATAAAATAAATCAACTATTGTATGCGCAAAAAAATCTAATTATTTTATACTGATACAATTGCTCAGAGAAAAATATATTTTGTCAAAATTAATATTTTTTTTCAAAACGGTAGGGGTCATATTTATTTAACACAGTTGTTATTGCTCGTCTTTATTTTACATTTAAATTTGAGTCATTTAGCAGACTCTCTTACCCAGCACAACTAACAGTAATGAGTGTATACATTTTCATACGAGTCCCCTGTGGGAATCTACTGTACCAAGTGTGTCAATAATTACAGACCCCACTGTACACCCAAACAACACGAGGCGCTCAAGCAAAACAGGTTACTCGATCAGAAGTGGCTAAGACGTGTTTGACTGTGGAGGTGCTGACATCTCCCTCAATTCCCTCTGCGACTCTTTCCAAAGTCTTGTTTGTACAGTACTTATTAGTGTTTCACAGCTGCGCGCCAATGTTACTTTTTAAACCCATTGGATTCAATTGCATTAAAAACATTAGAATCCAGGTGACTGGGGTTTCCTCCCAAATGGCACCCTATACCCTCTATAGTGCAAAAGAAAGGGAATGGGGTGTACATTTGGGACTCAGGCTGGGATGTAGAGCATGTCATGTGATGTTAGCATGGGAACAGGAGGGGGGGAATAGGAGTAGAAATGGCAGTATCAGGTGCGAAATGTTCTCTCTTTCCCCCCCGTTCTCTCGTTTAGCAGACCAGGCGATGGAGGTGGAGGGATATATAATGAAGCCCAGTTTCACATTTGCACATGCACAGTATTTCTTACCTTTGTGTGTTCCGTATGCTACAGTTGCAGCCACCTACGCCTCCCATTTTAAAACCTCTCTTTCGCTCTCTCTCTCTTTCTATCCCTCTCTCGCAGTGCGGCAAAGGGGCGGAGAACTTCGACAAGTTCTTCACGCGCACCCAGCCCCAGCTCACGCCTCCCGACCAGCTGGTCATCGCCAACATCGACCAAGCCGACTTCTCAGGCTTCTCCTTCATCAACCCCCAGTTCGTGCACCCCTCCCTGGTCGCCCTGCACACTGTATGAGGAGGAGGGCGGGGGGGGACCACGGACCCCCTTCCTACCTACCTAGCACTAACCCTCCACCAACTGCAGCCTCTTCAAGCCAAACTCCCAATCACCAAAACTGGTCCAACTCTACAACAACAACACAGACCCTGATATCGACCGCCATTTTGAGTTCCTCTATCAATGTATTAATGATGTGTCCTCTAGGAACTGGACTTGGGGCTCTGAGTGAGAGGAGTTGGTGAGTGGAAGTGCTGTGTGTTAATGGTGAGGGGGAGGGTGAAGGTTTGAGGAAGGAGGTGTATGTAGAGTTGATATACTTTCCCACCCACCTGTTGTGTTTGTATTCGAATGGGCAATTATTTGAAATCAACGCCAATTGAAATGAATCATGATAGATATCGAAATGAATCATGATAGATATCGAAATGAATCATGATAGATATTGAAATGAATCTTGATAGATATTGAGATGACTGACCTGTTGTTTTGAATGTGTGGGACAAAACCCATGAAACTATGCCAGTTTTTTTTCTGATTCTAGAGCGAAGGGTTAACTTCTTGTTAAACCCTGTACTGGCTATACTAGTCTCCATTGAAACCCAAGGCAACTACAAACATAATCTCTTGTTTTGAGCTATTGGGTCAGAGCCAAATATGTGGTCAGTACAGGGAGACTATGTTTACAGTTTTACCTTGTCTTGGTGAGATTTTATTTCAATATGCGTCATTACAGGTGCCCCTATGTTTCAATGTATATCAAATAATACACACCCAGTACGAATATCACACTAACAATAACACGCACATACGATGTAGGATCTTAATTTGATCACCCTATTGCAGGAAAACTTTCCTGCATTGCAAACTAAAATGTGCAATGTGTTTGAGATTTAAAAAGGCTTCTGAAGTTTGTAATTTTCCCATACGAAAAATGTATCAACCCCTAAAAAGAAAAAAGGCTATTAATTATAATACGCATAATAACACACATTTCCTGAAGCCGCAAGGATTATTTTCCTGCTGTAGCAAACTGGCTCAAATTAAGATCATACATCTGTACACACACCATTACATTTACAGGTTGTACGGTTATCTTGTCATTAGGTGTACAACTGTGAGTGGACAGTGAGACGGAACGCAGTAGAAGTCGTGGTTAGATGAAGTAGACAGTGCAACAGTCCCATCTTCTTTAAACACCTACACAATAATCACAGGGCAACAGAAGTATAAAGGTGGTCTATCCAAAACCAAATCGTGATACAGTAACACTACTTTGTGACAACCTTCTGCCCACTTATCAAAAAGGCCCTCGATGGCTATGATTCTCTTTGACCTGAAGAAGTCCTTCAAAGTGAAGTTCCTGAGGGAAATTTCTTGAGGATTTAGGAAGTAAATTACCTAAAACTCAGTTTTTTTTTGCTTGAGAGGTAGCGACTAAATTAAATTGATGTCGAGTTATTGTTTGCTTACTCTATAAACCGTGCAATATTATATTGCATGCTTATACCCTTATACATGAATATAACACCATTCTAACACTGACTAGAGTATCACGTTATTAAAACGTTTAGTTCCCTTTTCTGCTTTTATGTGATGTCATGCATCCCCCCCCCAATTAGTTCTAATTAATATTTTAATGTAACACATACCAGTGTATTAACTCTTTTGTAAATATTCATGAGTGATTTAAAAAAGTATAGTATCTCGCAGTTTTTATACCAACAACTGAATGTGATTTTATTACGTTAGATAGGTTAACATATTTCTATGTAAAAAAAAAAAAGTACCCCAAAATATCAACTTTGTAACAATTAGGTGACAAAGTCTTTAATAGAGTCGGTCGGGATTCGCAAACCGAGAGAAACATCTGGAGGACTTTTGCAGATATTATCAAAGGTTTTCCGATTGTCTCTCGTCTCCATCGCACATATCCGATGTCCTTGAATGCGATCGCTGAGTGAGTTGACTGAATGTGTGCCTGGCTCTTGTATCTGCATGTTGTTGGTAAGGATAAAACAAAACATATTGATATAAATGCTGCATGATACTCAGTACCAGTAACCAGGCCCCTGGTTGGACAGCAAGGAGTCTCCGCCCAAACACAGATCCAAGATCAGCTGAACCTACCCTAATCCTAGCCATTCACAATTAGGAGACTATGGGCAAATCTGACTCCAGATATGCTGTTAGGGGAACTCCTAAACACGTCTCTGTACTAGACCAGCGGGACAACTTGCTCTCTAGTGTCTCAATGAAGGGGTTTTGTTTCTTCTTATCGTTAGTGTTGTTTGTTCGTATAAAAAAAAATACAATTTACATTATTTTTATTGTCGTCGTCTTTTTGTTTGGTTATAGATTCTGCTCAAGTAATTCAGGAATGTTTTGCGGAATAATCACCATAGCAATTAATATCTTAACATCTAACTGTTGCTAGATTTATACAATTCCCTCGACTTTTGCTCCTGTAAACCTTTTCCTAACCTCGTAACTGTGCCAAACCTGAAACAGCCAGAACCCGACAATAGCAGCGTTGCACTAGCTGTAGTCATACCAATGACCCGTCATTACCGAAGTCTGGCCAATACCGAAGTCTGGCCAATACCGAAGTCTGGTCAATACCGATGTGTTGTCTATACACACCGTTTTTTCAATACCGATGTGTTGTCTCTACAGATGTCTCTTCCTGGTAGACTCTTAGTGGTTAGTCCAAGAGAGTGTGCCAACGCCACATTTCACAACGTCTTGCCAACCCATGTAGCTAAGGGATTGCTAATTCAAATAATGTCGACACGGTTCTGATGCCAGTCAATCCGGCAGTCGTTTCTTGTAGGTTTTTTTTATGTCACGTTAGTAGCCTACACCTCTGTGGGAGTTTACCTTTATACTTTATAGCCGGACAGCAGTATGACCCTTCTGCAATACCATGCCTGCTTACACCTTACCTTACCTCCCTGTGCCTATCAGTCAGAGTGTGTGTGTTTACATGTGCGCGTGTGAGAGAGAGAAGGAAGGAAGGAAACCATAAATGAGTGGTTGATGAGTGAATAAATGAGTGAGTGTGTGGATGAGTGAATAATTGATCGGTGAACAACCCTGTTCCTCATCCTATTGGCCTGTTAAACCCCCTGTCTGGGTAGCTCATCTCCTCTGTCCATCCTTCCATTCCTCCCCCCTTTCTCAGTGCCTGGGCAATCGATCCATTCTCTTATTGACAAAGCCCTCATCCCTTCTCTCCTTCAAGATCCAATCAGTTCATGAAAGCAGTTTTGTCCGAGAAACTCGCCTCTACAGGCTGATACCAACCTGCCCTCTTTGCCCCTTCCCATCCTCCTAAAACTCACTGGGGAAAGAATTGGCCAAATGTGTTCTTTTTCACCTTCGTTTACATCCTGCTTTATATTTTCCTTTGCCTTAGCTCCTACGTTGTGCATCCCAAATGGCACCCTACTCCCTATATATTGCACTACTTTTGACCATAGGCCCTGGTCAAAAGTAGTGCACTATATAGGGAATAGGGTGCCATTTGAGAAACAGCCAGACTCTAACCTCTTTTCTGTTGATTCATGTCCAAACCAAGCGCTTCTTCTGTCCATGTACATAATGATTTAGATATCTACATAGACTTGTAAAAGAAAGAATATATTGTATTTTGCAAATGGTTTATGTCTGTTCTCCCCAAAACCCTTTGAAAGCGAGTCTGAGCTACTTACCTTGTAATCAACAGTGTCATTTGTACCTCCTGTATGATAATGCAAATAAAAAATCTAAATAATGGCTATTCGGAAGCTGTTGTCTTTTTTACTTAAACTTGTACTCAACTCATCAAAATCCACCATTATAAAAGGTTCATTCCTGGCTGTGACGTTACTCTATTTAAAGATACTGGGTAACACTTTACGGTCCATAATAAACCATTTAGAAGGAATTTACAAAAAGTTTGCTCGCCATGTATTAATCAGTACTCCCACATTGAAATTACACCGGTCACTCCAAGCATTTCGAACGGATTTCTGAAGTACAAATGGCGCTCACTTTAAATTGCAAAAAGACTACTAATGATTCATAAATGGTGAACACAAAATTTATAAATGCCTTATAAATTGTTTATTACATACTCTTAAAATAATGTGACTTTGCTGTCAACTCACATTCATCAAGTGTTCTGATTGCACTCAAAATGGGGATTGGTTTTTCTCGTCTTATTTTAAGAGACGCATCTCCTGCAGAGCCCCAATATCGCTGTCACAGTTTCCTCTCTGCTGCTGACGTGGACAGGAAGTCTGCAGTTGATGAAAACATTAGGAAATTTGATTTGAGCAAATAAAGTATGAAAAGGCACAGAAATGGGTGTTTTTAGTTGTGAGGAGGAGAAGTTAGATGACCTTTCCTGGTTCTATGATTGTCAACCCATCTCCACTAACAGCAAGAGGACCGACTGCAACCAGGAAACAACTTTCACTGACGGTTGGTCCCGTTTTAAATGTTATATGGACACAAAGTCACAATAGCATTTCTCATATAAATGTCTGGTAAAAAATGAAGCTTTCTGATTTATGATCCCTTACGGGAATGAACACGTGCAATTAAGATGTATGGCAGAGGCATTACAGTACGTCCACAATCTCCTGAAGCTTCAGTAACAGACGTCCAAGTGTCTCTTGCCATTTGAAAAAGCGTGATGAAGCTTACCCAAGGTTCAGTAAGCCTGACTTACCATCACATGTGAGGACCAGGGGTGAGTGCATACGGACATTCAAGTTTAACAAGCGAAGAAGAAGCGTGAAAATGAGGTGCTGAATTTTTCATTGTGGACGCTGCGGCACAATCCAAAGTATTTTTGTCAGCCGCTGGCTTTCTCATTTACAGCTGGCTGGCACAGGGAAGGCACTGCACCTTTGGCAACCACGTCAGACAAACAGAATACAGGAACTATACTAAACTGTGGTGGGTAGGTAGGTATGTAATGACATTGCTCACTGTAATGTTTGTGTACTTAATACTTATGATTTCATATCTGTGTTTGTGTGCGTGCATTTGTGGAAGAGCTTGCGATAAGCATATTCTTGTACTGTGTACGCTACACTATATCCTGTGCATCATGGCAAATCAACTTTGATGTTGCACGGACAGACATGTGAGTACTGTACACCAAACCTTATGCAGATGTGTGAGTAGGTTGATCATCAGCTCCATTGCTGGGTAGACTGAAGGACAGGCTGGTGTTGATGGAGTGCATTCGGAAAGTATTCAGACCCCTTGACTTTTTCCAAATGTTGTTACATTACAGACTTATTCTAAAATGGATTCCTCATCAATCTACACACAATACCCCATAATGACAAAGCAAAAACTGTTTTTTATAAATGTTTGCAAATTTATCCTCCCAAAAAACTGATATCATGTTTACATAAGTATTCAGACCCTTCACTCTCCACAGCATGATGCTGCTACCACCATGCTTCACCAAAGGGATGGTGCCAGGCTTCCCCCAGACGTGACGCTTGGCATTCAGGCCAAATAGTTCAATCTTGGTATCATCAGACCAGATAATCTTGAATCCTTTAAATGCCTTTTGGCAAACTTCAATCGGGCTGTCATGTGCCTTTTACTGAGGAGTGGATTTCGTCTGGCCACTCTACCATAAAGGCCTGACTGGTGGAGTGCTGCAGAGATGGTTGTCCTTCTGGGAGGTTCCCCCATCTCCACAGAGGAAATCTGGAGCTCTGCCAGAGTGAACATCGGGTTCTTGGTCACCTCCCTGACCAAGGCCCTTCTCCCCCGATTGCTCAGTTTGGACGGTGGTTCCAAGCTTCTTCCATTTAAGAATGATGGAGGCCACTGTGTTCTTGGTCACCTTCAATGCTGCAGAATTTTTTTGGTACCCTTCCCCAGATCTGTGCCTCGACACAATCCTGTCTCAGAGCTCTATGGGCAATTCCTTCTACCTCATGGCTTGGTTTTTGCTCTGACATGCACTGTCAACTGTGGGACCTTATATAGACCGGTGTGTGCTTTTCCAAATCATGTCCAATCATTTGAATTTACCACAGGTGGACTCCAATCAAGTTGTAGAAACATCTCAAGGATGATCAATGGAAACAGGATGCACCTGAGCTCAATTTCGAATCGCATAGCAAAGGGTCTGAATAATTATGCAAACATTTCTAAAAACCTGTTTTTGCTTTGTCATTATGGGATATTGTGTGTAGATTGAGGAGGAAAAAATATTTAATCAATTTTAGAATAAGGCTGTAACGTAAAATGTGGAAAAAGGGAAGGGGTCTGAATACTTTCTGAATGCACTGCACTATACAACACAAGGCGTTACAATGACTTCACCTGAATGAGCAAAAAGCCCACTGATAGTCCTATGGAAACATACAGCTCTCTGTCTCTCGTTCTCTCTCTCCCTCAAGAGGCCAAAGGCTGTTTCACAAAAATTGTACAAACATACATCAAGCTCTTCAATGTTTATTAGTTTCAACATAAAAAGCAACACCCAGCCATGACATCTTAGCACTCTGGTGTGGGTGGGGGGCAGGAGAGGAGCTGCCATTAGATTAGTTGAATCTCTCTCTCCCCCCTCACACTCTCTCTCTCATTCTCACTCTACATCTTAACAGCAATTAACTCTCTTCAATAAGAGAGTCTTTGCTGTCAGTCTGGTATAATTTAATTACTAGAACGCTAGTGATGAAGAGCCATGGGATCCCTCGCTGCCTTATTAAGCCGTCATGGCCCCGTCCCAAATGGCACCCTATTCAGTACACTACTTTTCACATTGGCTCGTAGGGCTCTAGTCAAAAGTAGTCCACTATGTAGGGAAAAGAGTACCATTTGGAACGCAGCCAATATCATTGTGTCAACGGCTTCCCTGAACCTGAATCTAATGAACTGTCTGCTTTGCTCTACCAGTAACCATTAGGGATGTCTGCTTAACGTCTGAGCTGCTATAGCCTGCAGCTCTTAAAGTCTGGTCATTGCTCTAGTGGGAGTATTGGAAGCTCTGTGAAAACAATGGTACTGTATGTTCAGGGAACTTGTTCTCTCTCAAATCCAAATGCATTTATTGGCATGAGAAACAAACCATCAGTGTATTCCATATACTTCACATTGTAATGAAATAATAAAGTAGAATAGTAAAAACGAAATAATAGACACTAGAATGATAACAGTGAATAGTAAAAGAAAGTATCATCAATAATAGGTTAAACATGAAAAATAACAAGCAACTATTATTACTACTGAAATTAATGCTGCCACTATTATTTACACTCATACCACAACTATCCCTACTATTACCAATAGTATAATTTCTACCAATAATCTCTCTCTGTCTCTGTCTCTTTCTCACTCACACACACAGTGTTACCAGAGTGTAGTGACAACCACTCCTCTTCCCCAGAGTGTGTAATCTCATTTAGTGAGCCACTGGTTTGAGAACCAGCCCCAAAACATTTCTAATTCTCTATTTACCCAATTATGAACACAACAGCCTTAACCTTCTCTCCCCTTCACACTCGCAGGGTGCATCCCAAACAGCACCCTGTTCCCTATATAGTCCACTACTTTTGACCAGGGCCCTAGTGCACTATATAGGGAATAGGGTGAAGCTGGGTGCTTCATATTTAATGTTCAGCTACGATGGGGATGAATCATAGTGGTTCCATAATGTCCATAATGGGGGGTTAATGGGAGCAGTGGGTTTGAAAGATTGCTGGTGCTGAGTTATGGAATTAGAATTCCATCCAATTCTATTTATATGGTTGTTGCTAACACGGCAATTTGTTACTTCAAAAACGTTAATAGAGGTCTTTATAATCCATTAGGACACATTTTTTATCAGCGACATTTTATAGCAGCCTGTGGGGCAAATTCTGTCGCTGTCCGTAGTGCTGAAATGTTGCCGAAGCTCGGAGGAACATGGATAGACCAGGGGGATAACAGGTCGCAGCTTCACTGATGCCAGAACAAACATACAGAGGCCTAACAAATTGTGCCAGGAAAAGTAGTTCTCCCTTGGGTGGAGAGGGAAATGCAAGGGGGCGATATAATAGCTGAGATGGAATCAGGGATGTAGATGTGGACAATCAACGTTTTCCAGCCAGCTTTTAATTATGCATACTACACTGATAGGCCATATGCTCGTAAATAATTGGATAAATTACCATATGTCTCTTCTTTGGGGGGGGGTCAGTGCTAAATTTAGTTGTAATGCTTTGTACATTTTATGCACACATAAATACCCTATCATAATCAGCCAACATTTTCAATAATGATAAATAAATAAAACGTTGGGGGTCGTTGGTTACCCAACCAAAAACAAAAAATATCATATTATCCATATATATATATTTACATTCAATGGGTTATGATGCTGAAGTCACCCACAGGATTGAGTGTATTGAATGTCACATGATGGAAGCTTCGCGGTGGGTTTGGTGCTTGATTGAACAGCTGTGTCGCATTCAACTCACTCGAATCCAGAATGACTTGACGTTAAGGAAGAGAAGTCCATGGATGCCAATCTCGGGGCCGTTGTTTTATCCGAAGGAGAGACGTTATTTGTGGGCTGCATTTCGCAAAAGCTAACTTTGTTTTTGTTTAATCAGTGAAGCTTCATAGGCTATCCATATCCCCAAAGGCTGCCGCTGCCCAACTGCTGGCGCCAGGCTGAGGTGGAGCGCGCACGAGTATTGTCTTGTTGCGGGGCAATCAGCGCGCCGCACATCCACTGCACACTGCTTCTCCGCGAGTCAACAGTAGACAAGTGTAGAGCAACGCGAGAGGAACAGTATTGTAAGAAAACGAGCGCTTTCCTCGACGAGACTTCTTTGTGAAGGTAAACAATGTTTATTTAAATTATTTCCTTGACTTTGAAGTGTCTCCGCAGGCTATCCGAAATGTGTTCAAACAGTGCTCTTTAGTTTGTTCGTCTCCACGTGATAGACTATTGTTTTCTTCACTCACTGCTTTGTAAAAAATAAAATAACTTACTTTTAGAAGCTTAAGCTTATTCCTGGGATGTAGGCTCTAGAAGAAAAAAAAACATTTAACTGTAAATGTCGAATAATGCTACAATAAACACTGTATTATCCTTTGTATAAATATTAAAATCGATTTAGTCAGCTATTGAGTTTAATCGGATGGAGATACCTGTATTATGTGAAGGGAAAACCCTTCATTTTCACACTTCCGACTTTTTACCATGTCGATGTGAATACGAACAGGTAGTTTTTACGACTGTGTGGGCACGATATTTTCAGCATGAACTGATATGTGTAAGCATTGGTTTAGATTTTTAAAAGATATGTCTGGAATTGACGTTGTTGGCGGGCTACTATAGATGTAATTGCAAGCCCTTGCTTTTAAAACCGAAGCGATATTGAACGCATCCCACTTTTGTCATTTAACTTAGGTTTAGTGCATTACTGAAGAGCGAGACCAGGCAGTCGTGGGTGGAAAGTGGAGTCAGTATCGATTTTGTTTGGTGGTTTGAGTTATCTGTGATGCGTTTGATAGCATATTTCACTATCACTATGATCAAACTCCCAAACCTGAAACGATCGAAAACTTTCTCAATTTACCTTACTGATTTGTAATAGGATACATGCACGTTTTTCCAGTTCAGGACCAAGGACAGCGATTCGAGGTATTCACGGGCCAATACAGTACAGAGACCACTTCATCTTATGATAAACGTAGCCCTTGGACATTGTAATGGTTTAGATACTCCTCTGTGTGTCCGTTTACGATTCAGTCTTTGCGCCTTTAGATTCAATTATTAAGTCGTCCATTATAAATGTGTAAAGTCTATTTTGTATCATGATCAAATGTAAAATGCAATATCCCTCTGCACTAGAAAAAGTTGTAGACAAACTTGGCTGAAAGCCAGTCATTGTGTGCCGGGCCAATACTGGTAATAGCTGGGTTATGAGAGGGACTGAATGGCCAATTTCCCACACAGCTCAACAGACTATAACAAAGCTCAGAAGTAATAGTTGGCGGAAACTTTGAACCAAAGCATTTCTATAGGCCTACAGTATATGTGACGCATGCAGTCATCAAACCCGGCCTACCTTCCTCCTGCCAACCTGCTAAAGTAGCTGTTGAGTTCTCTGCTCCCCTTGTCTGACAGTCTTCCGAAGTGCAGCGCCTCATAGCTAATACATATTTAATAATAAAATCCTGTATTTACATTTTTGGGGGGGCTGGTAATGACTAAGAAATGTTTCATCTTAACTGTGGAGGCACTTAAATGAGTGTGCTGGATGGCTCGCACTTTAGAATAGAATTTACATTAAGAATAATATGTCAGTCCCTGTAAGCACATGCAACTGAATTGAGTGCTCATGCTAAATGAAATGTGCAAATGTTCTACTAATGCATGCGTATACACGATGACTAATTAGTCTATCTGTCATAAGGGGCGAACATGGAATCCATACGCATGTTACTCACATTGTAAATATGATATGATTAGGCCCAATCTAAGAATTTGTCAGCAAAAGGGCGATATTACATTTTTCCTCTTCTGAAGAGCCCCCATGGAATAGATTCACCTAAACAAATGAGTTGCAGGCAGCCTCAGCCCTCGGAGTACTTTGTAAACACACGACTAGTGGCCTCAGTCGTGTAGGGTTAACTAGGTTAGACAGGGTTCACATTAACCCAACCCTTTCCAGAGCATATAGGGGTGAGTTGGACAGCACATGGTAATGGTATGTGTGCTTTAGTGGCATGGGCACACGATCATGGAATTGTCCCAATCAGTATTGTCCGCTGAAAGTCTGATAGGTTAGATTGGGCTGCGTGTCGCTCATGTAGACAATCAACAAAAACAAGGATCAGAATGAGAAATTGGGTGATTTTGTCTTGTGCTTTAATTGCAGTTGATTATTATTTACAATCCTGATCAATCCTGTAACACTTGTGACATAGGCGTTCCTTGTATGCCGGGCGTTCCCTTCGCATCCCCAGGTCATTCCATGATAGTTGTCATAATCAAAGACTAACTAACTGTATCGTTTTGAATACAACTGAATACAATAAAACCGACTTTTAAAATTGCTGTTGAAAAGTCAAAATGAAGTAAGAGAGAAATGAGTTGTTATCTGCCAAGCCTATACGTGCCTGTAGTCTGTAGCCTTGGAGACTGGCAGTCATGAACACGGACCAATGTTCTGGCTGCTACCACAGGCTAGTTCACAGCCGATGTACACTGACACTGCGTCAGCATCTGCTTGACAGGGAGCTAATACCTCTCTCTCTCTTTTTCTGGTGGAGGTCCCATATCACAGAGCCTGCCTCTTCTTGTACAGTCTGTCCTCCTGTCTGTCCTCTTTACACTATTACACTGTCTCAGCCAGCCTGCCTATGCCCCTGTCTGTCTGTTTGTCTGTCTGTCTGGCACTCCCCTATGGCACTGTCATAACAACACGCCGACTCGTGACTCTTACATGTAAGTGCTGTTTCTTCCGGCTGGCTCATTAGCCTATTCAGTCTTCCTTAATGTGGGAACCTTAGTATTGTGCCGCACTCAAAAGAGACATGGCCAAGTTAAGTACTTAAAGAGAGAGTAGTACTTGGTCTCATGACAAAGCCCGAGAATGTGCCATTTCTCCGGGTGACTGGCTGTGTTGTGCCATTTGCCCCTCAAACGCGTGCACTGCCATGACGTATGCCTCTATGTTATGATGAACTGTGGGAGAGTTCCTCGTAGCATACAGCTGAGGTACGAAGAGACTCATGTATGCATCTTCATTTAAGTGAAAAATACATTTGATCAGATCCAATATAGCTTTCTGTCATAATCAACAGTGGAGTGTCATCTGAAATATTTTATTTGAGAAAATAATCACCAGAGTTCCTCTTATTTTATTTTTGGATCAGTTGATTGACAGGCTTGCTGACGGTCTGGCCTTGTTTGAAGAGGCGTTAACACTTTATTTGGATAGTCCATCTGTAGATGCTCTACAGACTATCAGTAACATTTCGACTATCTATCTACTATCTCTAACCCTAACCTTAAGCCTTATCTTTACCCTAAATTTAACCCTTACCCAAACCTTAACCCTAACCCTTATTCTAAACTTAAACCTAACCCTTACTGTCACCTTAGCCAGCAGTTGCTTATCAACAGATAGTTTGTTGATAGTATGACCATCTGTAGCGCGTTTACAGATGGAAAATCGGGACTATATGAATAAATTGTGACTGAAGAGGCGAGCACAGCCAAGAAACACTGGCTGAGATCTGTCAGGGAGATGCCTTTGGAGCAGCATAAAAGGCTTGGAGCGAGGCAAGCACTGCTCAAGCCTACTAACATGTTCTGACATGAACTGTCCCCAGGCACTCAGTCAGAGGCAGTCCGTTGTTGCCTCTGAAACCTAAAGACTCTAGGCTGGTAAGATGCCCTCTGCAGAGTCTCCAGAGGTTTAACTGTTGGCTTGAGTTTGTGTTCAAAATTAAGCCCTAATTTATTTGGTGGAAATTGAAATAGTTAGATGGAGGGCCATTGGAATGTTGTTTTGGGAGCGCAGAGGTGAAATAACATGACCTGGGGAAGAGTACTGGGAGTCTTTGTAGGCCAGGAAGACTGTTTGACCTATGAGTATGGCTGAGTTAGCACAGCCCTGTAGTGCCTATGCTACTGTATGCTAGTGCTATATACAGGGACTATGGAGGGTGATAATTGTGGCTCGCTAGCTGCTAGATTCCACCATGGCCCCATGTCGTGTCCCCCATGTCGAGCCACTGTCCCCAGGGCCCTATAGTCCTCTGATTCTGTCCACCCCACTGACCGCCCGCTCGCATCAGTGGAACACACAGGCCACGTTACTCTGGAGACGGTGCGTAGCGACATCTGGCCGTCATGGAAACTGGGTCAGTGGCTTTCCCGAAAGGAGTGTACAGACGAATCCTTGACAGAGAAATAATGTTTAAAAAAAAAAAAATATTTTAGTTAACATGCATTTCTGTTCTGCTACTGACAAATGTTTGAGTAACTCCAGCTGTTATTGTGTTGGATTATAACCAGGGCCTAGTGTGACAATCACGTTCGGTGGTAGGGACCAAGTCGGTTGGGTAATAGAAGGCCAACTGGCTGTTTATACTGTTGAATTTGCATGAGCTACTATGTTCAGAATGCTTGGTATTAAAATGAGTAGGTATAGCCTATTAGCAACGTCTACAAACATAGTGTCGATGACGTCTAAATTGAGAGAATTCTCTACAAATTCCAAATGACACTAGATCATGACAAGGACGGTGTCACGCCCTGACCATAGAGAGCCTGTTATTCTCTATGTTGGTTAGGTCGGGGTGTGACTAGGGTGGGTCATCTAGGTAACTATATATCTATGTTGGCCTGGTATGATTCCCAATCAGAGGCAGCTGTTTATCGTTGTCTCTGATTGGGGATAATATTTAGGCAGCCATTTCCCCTTTGTGCTTTGTGGGATCTTGTCTAAGTATAGTTGCCTATGAGTACTACTCTGAGCTTCACGTTTAGTTTTGTTCGCTTTATTGTTTTTGTTATTTGAGTTTTTCTCTTCCTAATAAAAAGGATGGAAACATACCACGCTGCATTTTGGTCCACTCCTTGTGACGATCGTGACAGACGGTTCCTCCAAGCAAGCAATGGATAACGCCTTCGCCTAAACATATCAAAAGACTAAACATATACATTCCATGTGTGATCCTGACCAGTGACCACCATGAACCCTTTTTCCATGAGGCTGTGAGAGTTCTGGGAACAGAGTTCTGTTTCATTGCAGGGTGGGTTTTTTCCCCCATCATTGACTTTCCGACGGTTGTGTTAAAAAAACGGTAGTTGGTTTTTGGGTTGAATGGAGGCTAATGAGGCTGGGTGCATGCTAATTGAATGGACAGAGAGAGTACTGACTGACCTAGTTTCCTTAGTGATGATGCAGTGGGTTCCATTCCACTGGAGACAGTTAGATACATGTGCACATCTGCCTAAAAGGCGCTGCATGGTCAATCTGACATCTGCTGTTGCCGTACACCATTTACTGCGATGCGGCCTCCGCAGGAGTCAGAGCAGATATACTTTTTGCGTTTCGCCGTCAACCAATCGTGTCAATGTGGAGCTATACGGAGCCGTCTGCATTGTTACAAAGTTTGAGAGGTGCACGGCGATGCAGTACGGAGCTTGATTTGGCCTCTGTATTCCTAATAGTGTCACACCCTCCGTACGAAGCGTCCGACCACATTTTCGGATCAAGCATAAATTGGCTTTTAAGTCGCTGTTAAAATTAACTCCGCCCTCGGGTGGTGAGTGGTGGGAAACACACCACAGAACAGACCTGGGTTATGTTCATAAAGCACCAACCGGAGAAAAACGGAACTGGGACTTGTTTAATAAGAAACAATCCTTTTAGTTTTCTGTTGCTTGCCTTTATGAACAGAACCCAGAGTAGGTGCACGGTCAAAATGGCTTCAGGCGCTATCAAATAAGACTGTTAGGTTTCTATAGTAATAGAAAATGCTAGACACTAGACAGGAAGTACGGTTCACTAGATTGTCGCTGTTGGGTGTTCCTCCACGTATTGGATTCCAGTCACAGGAAGGATGTGTCCATCTTCTTCAAAGGTAGTTTGTTGTAATGCAAAGAGGGACTGGGGCTTTTTGCATCTCCCTGCTCAGGCCCTGGAAGCTTTGAACATCTAATGAGACACATTGGTCAATAGACCGTTTTTCTCGGATCAGTCTCCGTTCATAATCCCATACGGGCTGGAACAGTGTGTGGACTGAATTAGTATTCATTGTCGATTGAATGGGGCCTGTTGATCTCTTTGTGTGTGTGTGTGAATGGACATGATGGAGAATTTCAATGGTTATTGGCTGTGGGTATCCTTTGATCTAATCCGAAAAGTGTGTGTGTGTGTGTGTACAGTATGTGTGTGCGTGTGTGTGCAGATGCAAGCATGTGTGTGTTATGTGCATTTGTCGATAAGTTTCTTGGAAACCAATGACTCACACATTGAACTGGCAAGTTGGACATCATCACAGCTCCCTGTACTCCGCACTGTACCATGGCATTAAGCCTTTGCCAAGACTGTGCTTAAAGTAGCGAGGATTGGACACAATGACACTCTCCAACTATTCTATATTTGAAATTATTAACTGGGTGGTTCGAGCCCTGAATGCTGATTGGCTGAAAGCTGTGGTATATCAGACCGTATACCATGGGTATGACAAAACATGGTATTTTTACTGCTCTAATTAGGTTGCGTCGTGCCTAAGAACAGCCCTTATAAGTGGATCCATACAAATCTAGGAAACGTATTTAAAAAAACAGATGATTCCAAAAAACCACTAGCTACTGATGTTAAGCATTTCATCTTGCTATCCTTTGGGTAGGAGAAACAGACTGCCTTAGGCAGAGAGCAGAGCAAATGGCTTCTCAAAAGGTTGCTACCACTAGGATAATGACATCTGAGGGAATTGGAAATAAGTTGTCAAAGGGGAGATTAATATTTCATGTTTTAGTTTTTTTTTCTCATTTTCATGTTGAGGTAGAGGATATTGTTCTGCCCTAACGGCAACAATTTCACCATGACACTTAGACGTCAACTAGATAGAAGTGGGAATGCAGTTTCATAGTCTAACTGCCTGGTATTTTCACTGCAGAAAAGTCTGTCTGGATGTTTCTCCTAGTCTTTTACTTGTATATGACCCCAAGCCCAAAGGTCAACAACACCCTTCACTGGTTGCTTTCTCCTGGTATAAGAGTTCATGAATATAACAACATAGAATATCTTTGCTAATAACTTCCTGTGGAAGTAGCTGTTTTGGACACGTTTCATAGAACAAGTTAACAGGCATTAATGTACACAGACAAATCTGTAAAAAAAAAAAAAAAAAAAAAGATTTCAAACATTTCTACTCTATTTCTTCTGAATTGCAGGTCCATATTGGTTCAAATCTTAAAGTCTTCCTCATCTTTCAGCATCAGATAGTGACTATGTAGCAAAGCCAGACATGGCAAAATTCTCCCTGCCTCCACTTGTCTCTGGTTCATTCCATATGTCTTGGGCCATTTTCTCCCAATACAAACACTTGTCGAGCCCCTCTGGTAACCAGTCTCCCCATCTGTGACAGCCAGCCCCGAAAAGCCTGCAAACACCACCGTCTAAATACAGGTTGAAATAGAGAATCACACACTTTCCCCCTATTCCCCAGCCACTTTAATATGGACAGACTATTTCTGACTGATTGCACAAGGACTAATGACGTCTGTTCGGTCATTATGTTTTGTATAATTTAGTATTCTGTCATTTGGTGCTCTGTCAGTATTATGATTTAGTGTTCTGTCATTTTGTATTATCATTCAGTGTTCTGTCATTCAGTGTCCCATCATTTAGGCATAGCTTTTTGTCATCTATCATTTCAAATTCTATTATTTAGAAAACTGTAATTGTGTCTACACCAGGAAGTAGGCTTTCTATACATTGAAGCTCAAACTGCCTTGGTAGATCTCTATTTTTAGAGGTTTGGTAATGATGCCTTGTGGGTGTAATGAGCGCAACTGGATGCTAGCATCGAATGTTAACCGCCCTATGATAAAACACAGTAGCCTGTCAATGAATGGCCTTGTGCGTCACACACAAGCTAGCGCTTCACATGCTAGCGAAGCCACTGGTGTTGAAAGGCTGGTATTAATGTCTAAGTGGACGTGTGGGTCGAAGCTTTACTGAATGGGGACTGATTGGCTACCTGATAATGGCCCTCATTTGCTTTCCCTTCATTGCTTACACATGCTGGACCTTTGTGCTAAAAAGTCCAATTTGATTGACTGGTGAGTCTATGGCTGTGTCCCAATCACTTTATCACCTCCTCATCTCCTTTCCTTCCTGATAGCTGACCAATGGAAATTTTCCACCTCTATGTGAGGTACATGGCCCAAATTTACTTTTGGTTTGAAGAGAAGGCCTATGGACCTTTTGCCTTCATCCACTTCTAATTAAATGTAATTGATTTTCTAATTGTCCAAATTATAAAGTGGTTCATTGGTAATGATAGAATAGGCCAGTGTCATTACACGCATAGCTGTACCATAGTGAGTCAACCGTAGCGGGAGAGATGACATGTTGCATCCACAGTCACAGGGGTCAGATGAGATATTTACGTTACCAAGTCATTACAGCTGTCGCACCAATGACTCTGACTCAGTCCTTTGAAACYATGAACATGCAAAAGCCCTTTAAATTAGATACCTTATTCTCATCTTATACATTCGTACCCATATGTTATTGATATTGTGATACAAGGGGCCGTGAGGCCATGTCATCGATATCGTGATACGAGGGGTCGTGGCGCAAATGTTATCAACATCGTGATACAAGGGGTCGTGAGGCCACACGAAGCCACCCAAGTCGATGCAAAGAGAGAAAAAACAAAGCCTGATTAGATTGGTATTTCTCTCACACACACTCCCACTCGAAAACAGCCAGTGACAGTAAACAGACAACTCATTATGTAAAATGACTGCCTTTTCAACACACATCCCCATGCATGCCAAGAAAACCAGGCTTCCGGCTAGCGTGGGCAACAGCTACTGCAACCAAGTGATCAGTGCTGCTTATGACTGATGGAGCATCAACATCAATAAGCTGTTGCATATGTCACACCTTCATAGTGTAAGACTGCTGGACTTTTGCTTGACCGGCTCATGCTGTGTTAATCCGATCGGTCTTGACCGGATCGTCTGTGTTAACGATCGGTCTTGACCGGATCTGTGCTGTGTAATCCATCGGTCTTGACCGGATCGTGCTGTGTTAATCCGATCGGTCTTGACCGATCGTGCTGTGTTAATCGATCGGTCCTTGACCGGATCGTGCTGTGTTAATCCGATCGTCTTGACCGGATCGTGCCGTGTTAATCGATCGGTCTTGACCGGATCGTCTGTGTATCCGATCGGTCTTGACCGGATCGTGCTGTGTTAATCCGATCGTCTTGACCGGATCGTGCTGTGTTAATCCATCGGTCTTGACCGGATCGTGCTGTGTTAATCAGATGGGCTGAATTAAGGAATATGAGGAGTAACGTAAGGCGTTGGAGTCATTCACAGGCCTCCCAGCACTATTAGTGGCGTGTGGTTTGGCCCTGAGGCAAGGCGAGGACAGCCAAACCGACAACTGCAGTTCAAAGTTCAGCTTTTTCAAAATCAGCCCAATGTTCATGAAGCACAATACACTGTGTGGTTATTTGAATAATAATTTTTATTTTGAGAGATCACGGCACTAAGCTATTTTCTAAAATACAGCAAAACAACTGACAAAGTAATACACTAATATAAAAGTACACTGAACTATGATACACCGATTAGATGTCAGGATGGAAAGGAGAGCAGGGAGGATTACTGGGACATTTTTAACACACTGAGACATGCCAGGCAGGCAGCGCTGCCTTCCAGGTAACGCTCCTGGCTTAAACTACCTACACGTTTGTCTGGCAATTGACAACTGGGATGCAGGCTTGACCATTGGGTCTTAGCCATTGCCTTACAATTGACCATTAGGACATAGACATGGCCTTATTATTGACTACTGTGACACCGACCACTTTCTATTAACTCTCCACTAACTCCGTCCTCTCTGTCTCCCTGCAGCTCCTCTTTCTGCCGGCGGCGCCCCCTGCAGTTGTGGATGTGGTATGACCCTGTGTGGCAGGAAGGTGTTGACAGTGCTGAGCAGCGTGTTCGCTGTGTGCGCCCTGGGCCTGCTGGGCATTGCTGTCAGTACTGACTACTGGCTCTATCTGGAGGAGGGCGTCATCCTGCCCCTCAACCAGAGTACCGAGTTACGCATGTCCCTGCACTCGGGCCTCTGGAGGGTCTGCTTCACAGCTGGTAAGTTTCTGGTTAGGGTTAGACGTTGCCCATTAAGTACAGATCTAGGATCAGTTCAGCTTAGAGATGCATATGTCCCTGCAGTCAGAGCTGTGGAGGGTCTGCTTCACAGCTGGTAAGTTTTTGGTTAGGGGTAGACGTTGCCCCTTAAGTACAGATCTAGGATCAGGGTTAAGGTTAAGTGCCTTGCTCAAGGACACATAGTTAGATTTTTACCTTGTCGGCTCGGGTATTAGAACCAGCGACCTTTAAGTTACTGGTCCAACGCTCTAACTGCTAAGCGACCTGCCGCCCTAGACGTTACCCATTACCCTTAGGCACGAATCTAGGATCAAGGTAGACGCTGCCCCTTAGGTGTACCTACCAAGAGATTTCTCGTCAGTTAGAGTCACAGCTGTGTACATTCCCCCTCAAGCAGACACCAAGATGGCCATTAAGGAACTTCACTGTACTATATGAAAACTGGAAACCATATATCCTGAGGATGCATTTATTGTAGCTGGGGATTTTAACAATGTAAATTAGAGAACAAGGCTACCTAAATTCTACCAGCATATTGATTGCGCTACGCGATTGCGCTAACTTCCGCGATGCATACAAAGCCCTCCCCCGCCCTCCCTTCGGCAATCCGACCACGACGCCATCTTGCTGCTACTGTCTTATAGGCAGAAACTCAAGCAGGATGTACCAGTGACGAGAACCATTCAACGCTGATCCGACCAATCGGAAGCCACGCTTCAAGATTGTTTTGATCACGCGGACTGGAATATGTTCTGGTCAGCCTCAGAGAACATCATCGACCTATACACTGACTCAGTAAGTGTGTTTATAAAGAAGTGCATTGGAGATGTGGTACTCATTGTGACTATTAAAACCTACACTAACCAGAAACCATGGATGGATGGCGGCATTCGCACAAAACTGAAAGCGCGATCCACCGCATTTAACCATGGAAAGAGGTCTGAGAATATGACTAAATATAAACAGTGTACTTATTCCCTCTGCAAGGCAATCAAACAAGCAAAATGCCAGTACAGGGACAAGGTGGAGTCACAATTCAACGGCTCAGACACGAGACGTATGTGGCAGGATCTACAGACAATCACGGACTACAAAAAGAAAACCAGCAACGTCACGGACACCGACGTCATGCTTCCAGACAAACTAAACACCTTCTTTGCCCGCTTTGAGGATAATAAAGTGCCACCGTCGCGGCCCGCTAACAAGGACTGCGCCCCCAAATCCCCCCCCACTCTCCGTGGCTGACGTGAGTAAAAAGTGTTAACGCTCGCAAGGCTGCTGGCCCAGACGGCATCCCTAGCCGCGTCCTCAGAGCATGTGCAGACCAGCTGGCTGGTGTGTTTACGGACATATTTAATCACTCCCTATCCCAGTCTGTTGTTCCCAAATGCTTCAAGATGGCTACCATTGTTCCTGTACCCAAGAAGGCAAAGATGACTGAACTAAATGACTACCGCCCTGTTCTGTCATCATGAAGTGCTTTGTGAGACTAGTCAAGGACCATATCACTTCCACCTTACCGGCCACCTTACCTAGACCCACTTCAGTTTTCATACCGCCCCAACAGGTCCACAGACGACACAATTGCCATCACACTGCACACTGCCCTATCCCATCTGGACAAGAGGAATACCTATGTGAGAATGCTGTTCATTGACTATAGCTCAGCATTCAACACCATAGTATCCTCCAAGCTCATCATCAAGCTGGAGGCCCTGGGTCTCAACCCTGCCCTGTGCAATTGGGTCCTGGACTTTCTGACGAGCCGCCCCCCAGGTGGTGAAGGTAGGAAACAACATCTCCACTTCGCTGACCCTCAACACTGGGGGACAACAAAGGTGTGTGCTCAGCCCCCTCCTGTACTCCCTATTCACCCACGACTGTGTGGCCATGTCACCCAAAACCCTGACAAACTTCTACAGATGCACAATCGAGAGCATCCTGTCAGGCTATGTCATAGCCTGGTACGGCAACTGCACTGCCCTCAACCGCAAGGCTCTCCAGAGGGTGGTGCAGTCTGCGCAACGCATCACCGGGGGCAAACTACCTGCCCTCCATGACACCTACAGCACCCGATGTCACAGGAAGGCCAAAAGGATCATCAAGGACATCAACCACCTGAGCCACTGCTTGTTCACCCCGCTATCATCCAGAAGGCGAAGTCAGTACAGGTGCATCAAAGCTGGGACAGAGAGACTGAAAAACAGCTTCTACCTCAAGGCCATCAGACTGTTAAACAGCAATCACTAACTCAGAGAGGCTGCTGCCTACATTGAGACCCAATCAATGGCCACTTTAATAAATGGATCACTAGTCACTTTATACTATGCCACTCTAAATAATGCCACTTTAATAATGTTTACATTACTCATATCACATGTATATACTGTATTTTATACCATCTATTGCACCTTGCCTATGCTGCTCGGCCATCGCTCATCCATATACTGACATGTACATATTCTCATTCACCCCTTTAGATTTGTGTGTATTAGATAGTTGTTAGGGGAATTGTTAGATATTACTGCCCTGTCGGAACTAGAAGCACAAGCATTTCACTACACTCGCATTAACATCTGCGAACCATGTGTATGTGACAAATAACATTTGATTTGATTTCATGATTTGATTAGATCATCATAACCCTTAACCATTCAGGGACACTGACCAGTGTTTACTTCAGTTTCTAATGACTGGTACCTTCTAGCTGGCCTCGGTGCCAGTTTCTGTTTTTGGTAAGTGATGACAGGAAGTTGGCGAGGAGGAGAAACAGGCTGGCACTCCAGTCCTGATTCACTAGACCGCCACAGGACCCACTCTTGAGAGTCAAATGTTCCCTCTCTTCTCTCTCCACTCCCTCCCGGCTGCATCCCAATAATCTGTCCTTGAGTTACCCTGTCTACCCATGTTGGGTTATTACCATTACTTGTCCTGTCAACTCACCCTGGCTGCTCTCTCGCTCTAGGACGCTGACAGAGAAAAAAAGTATGCTCTTCTATGTTCTCTTTTTCCTTTGTCACTACCCCATGTGTCCCATTGCTGAACTGTTCGTCAGCGCTGGCCATGCCGCTCGTCATTCCAGCATACAACACCTGTCTTATTGTGCAGGTCCATAAACTGGCCCACTTTCTGAAGACGCTGTAGTGACCCTACTAGCCAAGCTAACCCAACACCCCTTGTTCACGTTCTCCTTCTACTCTGACCGTGAAAAGCCTTTTTTAAAAGGGGAACTAACACGGGCTTTTCTCCACCCTGCATGGTTACCTTGTGCCCTATCACAGGGATGCTCCTCCACTTCTGACCCCACCCCCTCGCTGCACTGAGGCATGCTGGGAGCTTGAAGCAGGAAGTGTAAGCAGGAAGTTCTAACTTTCACCCCTTTTCTCTCTTAGCGACGCCATCTTTCAAAGTGTTTCCGAGCAGTAAACCAGGTATTCACTTCCTCTCGGATGTACTGTACTCTCTCCCCAGGTAGCCTCTGGATACTGAGGCTGACACAATCAACTGTAGCCAGTGCATGAGAATAAAACTAGTGACCTAACATTTACTGTATTTAAAATGCATGCACTTGCTAAGTAATATTTGTGAGGACAATAAACAGGATTTGTTTCTATATTGCCGTTATACCAGTGAAGGCTGGTGGAGGTATAAATGGGGAGGACGGGCTAATTTCCCCCTTCACCAGCATTACACTTTCCAGGAAGCAACACAAAGTGGCATGATGGTACAAAGCACACTCCTAGGTACTTCCATTTAACATGTCTTTTTTTTGCCCTCAGTGTCCATCCTGACCTCCATAAATCCTCAAGCAACACACTGTCAACATGACATGTTTCTGTGGTGATTAAATAGCGGATTTTTTGCTTTGGTCCAAAAGACCAACTTCCATTGAAGTTTTAGCTGCGATTTAATGGCCTTGTGCTAAACTGCCCCAACTAGCTATCTGGTTGACCCAGAAAATCTAGGCTTGTGTTGGGTTAGTTAGGCCCTGTGTGTCTGTCACGATCTGACTTAGTACTGTTACGATACATCATTACACCATAGAGAGTGAATGGGCTGTGTTAGGCCCAGTATTGCTGCTGCGGGGAGCGTCCATTGAGTGGTTGTATTAAATGCAGCTGTTGGTCCCAGTCTCTGTTTGATGTGTGCTTGTACTGACTCTGGCCAATCCACTGTATAAAAGCTCGCTTCTCTCATGCCCATGAGACTATGAAGAGGATGTTATAGTAGTTTGCAAACAGGTCACTGATTGAACATGCTTTTTAGTCCAAGAGTATGCCTAATAAGAGTCCAGTACACCACCTCATAGCGAGTAAGAAAAATGAAGGGGATTTGTTATTGAGTTAGAACAAACTGAAATCGGCCACCTACCGACTTTGGACCATAGACATTAGAAACAGTAGATAGTGCTGACGTCATCCGCGTATTCCTGTGGAGAATCTGAAGCGCGTCATATTGCTGCATGGCACCTCCTCGTAGCCTGCCGGACCGTGATTGGTCTGCGTCAGTACCTGGTCCTGTATGACAACAAATGTAGTAGTCAGAATGGATCAGTATTTGCTTAAATATCTTCATTTGTAGCGAACTTTAAAAGAATTCACAGTGGGGATCGAAGTTGATCCATAATAAACTCATTTTAGAGCCCAAAACATCCCCCCAAAATGTTTTGGGCCCTTCTGGTGATTGGAATTTACATAGGCTTTCTAGGGCCAACCAGGGCTTTTGGCACCGCTAGGTTGCTACGAAGTAGACGACCAGCAGAGCTTGTGACTTCACGCTCCAGACCAGAAACTGGGGGCCTGCTTTGGACATGTAGGGCTACTGTACAAAAGTACAAACACGTCCTTTCATTCCGCCAAACCATCTAACCATGGTTCACCTGTTCCCCAAGTCCTCCTCCTGGCCTAACCAGTCACTTGAGTGCTCACACTCATTTCCAGGTACAATGCGGGGAAATGGTGCTCTGATTTTGATTATGTTTTTCTGGGCAGAGCTGAATAGTATTTATGAACATATAGTATGTCTGAAAGTTGCAGTCTAATTTGATTCCATTTATTATGGAATCATTTTCACAGCAGTCCATCATTGCTATAGCAATAGTTGTGCAACACCATTAAATCAATGTGCTGCAATCTCTACATCATTTTGACTTGTCTAGTGTTACTGTTAATGGTGTTTGTCATTGTTGACACAATGATATGGGCTTCGTTCCAAATGGCCCCCTTTTCCCTACATAGTGCATTACTGTGGTCTATATATAGGGTGCCATTTGGGACGGGGCCATGCCGGCTTAATAAGACAGCGAGGGAACCCATGGCTCTTCATCACTAGCCTTCTAGTAATGAAATTATACCAGACTGACAGCAAAGACTCTCTTATTGAAGAGGGTTAATTACTGTTAAGACTCTGCAGAGCGAGAGAGAGAGAGAGAGATTCAAACCCACACATGCACACACACATTCGGTAGGCCGTCACTGTAAATAGGAATTTGTTCTTAACTGACTTGCCTAATTAAATAAAGGTTCAATCAAATAAATAAATACATGCACACACACACACACACCATCACCAGTGTGTAGGGTGAAATTAAAATAAGCACCCTTTCCCCACAGGACAGGGTGATAAAATGTCATGGCTGGGTGTTGGAACAAACAAACATTGAAGAGCTTGTTGTATATTTGTACAATTTAGTGTGTTACAAGGTAAAAGTAACAGCCTTTTTTTGGTCGCTTGTATCTTCCTCTTTCCTGATCTAACAACCCTGGTGTCGATGTCTGTTTAAACCCTTTAAAACAACACATGTCTATTCCCTATGCAACAGTTCTCTCCGATGTCTATTTCCTATTCCCAACTCTATGCAACAGTTCTCTGCTATGTCTATTCCCAACTCTATGCAACAGTTCTCTCCGATGTCTATTCCCTATTCAACTCTATGCAACAGTTCTCTCCGATGTCTATTCCCTATTACTAGACTTAATGAAGCAGTTTCTCTGGCTATGTCTATTCCAACTTCAACGTCCTATTCCCCAACTCTATGCAACAGTTCTCTGCTATGTCTATTCCCTATTCCCAACTCTAATGCAACAGTTCTCTCCGATGTCTATCCTATTACCCAACTCTAATGCAAGCAGTTCTCTGCTATGTCTATTCCTCTCAACTCTATGCAACAGTTCTGCTGCTATGTCTATTCCCTATTTCAACTGCTATGCAACAGTTTCTCTGCTATGTCGTTTCATTCCTATTCACAACTCTATGCAACAGTTCTCTCCGATGTCTATTCGCCTATTCCCACTCTATGCAACAGTTCTCTGCATCGTCTATTCCCTATTCAACTCTATGCAACAGTTCTCTGCTATGTCTATTCTATTCAACTCTATGCAACAGTTCTCTCTGATGTCTATTCCCTATTTCACTCCTATACAACAGTTCTCTGCTATGTCTATTCCTATTCCCACACTCTATGCAACAGTTCTCTCTGATGTCTATTCCCTATTCCCAATCTATGCAACAGTTTCTCTCCGATGTCTATTCCCTATTCCAACTCTATGCAACAGTTTCTCCTCATGTCTATTCCTATTCAACTGCTATGACCAGTTCTCCTCTGATGTCTATCCCTATTCCAACTCTTATGCAACAGTTCTCTCAATGTCTATTCCCTATTCCAACTCTATGCACAGTTCTTCCTATGTCTATTCCTATTCAACTCTATGCAGCTAGTCTATCCTCGATCTCTGATGTTCTATGTCCCTATTCCCAACTCTATGCAACAGTTTCTCTCCGATGTCTATTCCCTATTCAACTCTATGCAGCAGTTCTCTCCGATGCTGCTGTTCCCTATTCATAACAGTTCTCTCCGATGTCTATTCCTATTCACAACTCTATGCAACAGTTCTCTGCTATGTCTATTCCTATTCCAACTCTATGCAGCAGTTCTCTCTGATGTCTATTCCTATTCTCAACTCTATGCACAGTTCTCTTGATGTCTATTCCCTATTCCAACTCTACGGCAACAGTTCTCTCCGATGTCTATTACCTATTCCCAACTCTATGCAGCAGTTCTCCGATGTCTGTTCCTATTCAACTCTATGCAACAGTTCTCTCCGATGTCTATTTCCTATTCCCAACTCTACGCAACAGTTCTCTCCGATGTCTATTCCTCTTCCCAACTCTATGCAACGTTCTCTCCGATGTCTATTCGCGCTATTCAACAGTTCTGGTGGCTATGTCTATTCCCTATTCACAACTCTATGCAACAGTTCTCTCCGATGTCTATTCCCTATTCCAACTCTATGCAACAGTTCTCTGCTATGTCTATTCCCTATTCCCAACTCTATGCAACAGTTCTCTGCTATGTCTATTCCCTATTCCCAACTCTATGCAACATTCTCTCCGATGTCTATTTCCTATCCCAACTCTACGCAACAGTTCTCTCCGATGTCTATTCCCTATTCCCAACTCCTATGCAACAGTTCTCTCCGATGTCTATTCCCTATTCAACAGTTCTCTGCTATGTCTATTCCCTATTCAACAGTTCTCTGCTATGTCTATTCCCTATTCACAACTCTATGCAACAGTTCTCTCCGATGTCTATTCCTATTCCCAACTCTATGCAACAGTTCTCTGCTATGTCTATTCCCTATTCACAACTCTATGCAACAGTTCTCTCCGATGTCTATTCCCTATTCCCAACTCTATGCAACAGTTTCTGCTATGTCTATTTCCTATTCCAACTCTATACAACAGTTCTCTGCTATGTCTATTCCCTATCCAACTCTATGCAGCAGTTCTCTCTGATGTCTATTCCTATTCTCAACTCTATGCAACAGTTTCTCTGATGTCTATTCCTATTCCCAACTCTACGCAACAGTTCTCTCCGATGTCTATTACTATTCCAACTCTATGCAGCAGTTCTCTCCGATGTCTGTTCCCTATTCAACTCTATGCAACAGTTCTCTCGATGTCTATTTCCTATTCCCAACTCTACGCACAGTTCTCTCGATGTCTATTCCTATTCCAACTCTATGCAACAGTTCTCTCTCGATGTCTATTCCCTATTCAACAGTTCTCTGCTATGTCTATTCCCTATTCACAACTCTATGCAACAGTTCTCTCCGATGTCTATTCCTATTCCCAACTTCTATGCAACAGTTCTCTGCTATGTCTATTCCTATTCCCAACTCTATGCAACAGTTCTCTGCTATGTCTATTCCTATTCCAACTCTATGCAACAGTTCTCTGCCGATGTCTATTCCTATTCCCAACTCTACGCAACAGTTCTCTTCCGATGTCTATTCCTATTCCAACTCTATGCAACAGTTCTCTCCGATGTCTATTCCCTATTCAACAGTTCTCTGCTATGTCTATTCCCTATTCAACAGTTCTCTGCTATGTCTATTCCCTATTCACAACTCTATGCAACAGTTCTCTCCGATGTCTATTCCCTATTCCCAACTCTATGCAACAGTTCTCTGCTATGTCTATTCCTATTCAACTCTATGCAACAGTTCTCTCGATGTCTATTCCCTATTCCCAACTCTATGCAACAGTTCTCTGCTATGTCTTATTTCCTATCCCAACTCTTATACCACGTTCTCTGCCTATGTCTATTCCCTATCCAACTCTATGCAACAGTTCTCTGCTATGTCTATTCCCAACTCTATGCAACAGTTCTCTCCTATTTCATCTACAGTCATGCCATTTCATTCCTGCACATTTCCATCGATTAACTCTACTTACCCCCTTTTCTAGCGATGAGCCCCCTAGTGTGTGGGCTTTGTATTCACACGTTAAAGGTGTAGTAAAGGGTTGATAAATGCCGTCTTCTCCTTTGCTTGTGTTGTAGGAGATGAGAAGGGCCGTTGTTTCACCATTCAGTATGTGATGCCCACCAACGTGCAGCTGACCTCTGAGTCTACAGTTAGTGTGCTGAGTAAGTGAAGAAGACTTGTCATACGCTCATCTCAGTCTCATTTTCCTCTGTTCTGGGGACATATCAAGTGTCTTAGAGTGGGAGTGCTGATTTAGGATCAGTTTTACCTTTTTTAGATCACAATGTATAAGATAACATGGACAGACGGGTCTGATCCTAGATCAGCACTCCTACTCTGAGATGCTTTAGGAATACGGGCTCTGGTCCCTAGCACAAACACACCCGTTCTGTTGTGGGAGGGCGTAAATGTAGAACCAAGAGTTAACCATCCCATAACCAGAATTGTTCCAGATCAGATCACATGGTCAGGAAAAGCTCTTGGTCTAACGCCGAGGCCACTGGACAGACTGCTGTCACTTTAGGCCTCAAGATATTTCTGTTGTTATAAAGTCTAAAAAATAACTCTGACATGAGTTGAGTAATAGATGAAGGGTATGCCTGAGGAGAGGAAGCACATGCTTCATCGTCAGTCACCCAGGGTCCATTCTGATCACGTCAAACAAAAGGGTTTCAATGGAATGTCCTTCCTTTGCCTACATTACTCACAATTATCAAAATGAATAATAGTCAATTCTGTGGACAATGATGCGATACACATGCTGTGTGTCTCATACATATGTCATTCCCCCACAGAGACCGAAGGTACTCATGTTATGCATGATGTATGCTTTGAAGCATGGCGTATGCCAGGGGTAGGTAACTAGATTCAGCCACAGGACCATTTTTGTCTGAGCGGAAGGTTGATTTATAATCATTTGTGAAAGTGCAAATTGACCACAACTAAGCCCAAAAAACAGATTGTGTTTGAAAATAACAATAACTTCATACCTTCGTTACATTGAGACAGGATCACATATGTCTGTTTGCTTTTTTTTGTGGAAATACTTGGGACAGATTTAGTCATTTAAACTCTTTTTTTTATTTTTTATGATTTTCCAAAAAACTACAAAGTTTTTTGGGGGGGCAAAATAAATTAAACGAGGGCTGATTTTGGTCTGCCGTATGCTGTGTAAGAGAAAATATAAATCCATATGGCACAGGCTTGCGATGGACTGAATGGACATAAGGTACAGTAGAGCTACAGTGGTCCCAACTGACACACATCCACAGAATCCACACATCTCCCCCCATATAGATGTTTGTGCTATTCCTGACTTGCCCCTGAGGCATGGCTCATTCCACTCTAACAAGATATGAAAAATGCAAGGGCGCAATTTCTTTTGCGAGAGATGCCCCTCAGGCCAAATGCAGATGGATACACACAGGATGGGTAATGCTCTGACAGGCACTAGGACCATGGAGACACGGTCAGAGGAGAGAGGCTCTGGGCCAGCTATCTAAAATGCAGTTTGAGTACATCTAAAATGCAGTTTGAGTACATCTAAAATACAGTTTGAGTACATCTAAAATACAGTTTGAGTACAATTAAAATCAGTTTTTGGAGTCATCTAAAATAACATTTTGAGTAATTAAAATCGTTTGAGTAATCTAAAATACCAGTTTTGAGTACATTAATACAGTTTGAGTAATTAAAATGCAGTTTGAGTAATTAAATGCGTTTGAGTTACATATAAATAGGTTTCGAGTCATTAAAATACAGTTTGAGTACATCTAAAATACAGTTTGAGTACATCTAAAATGCAGTTTGAGTACATCTAAAATACAGAGTGAGAGAGATTCCCATCAGGCCTAAAGTGAAGAAGATGGGCAAATGAATATTTACAAAACTCAGAAAGCAGTAACGCTCTCACAATTTAAATAACTTGAAAAACCCACAGACCAGACCAATATACTACCGCACTCAATTTTATGATGTGTTAGGCAATCGAATGTTAGACAATCGAATGTTTTCCCAATATTTAAACATTTGATTGATCCAACGGGAGCTCCTGCATTATCCAGTAATTAAACCCATTTAATCGCTGGAAAGAATATACAACACTCAGGCTGTAGCATAGACCTACCTCTTTTCCTACGGCCCGCTCCTGCTTCATAGCATAGTTATGTTGGTATGGTTAAAGAAGAATCCAGGGAGAAACCATTCTCACAGTAGGGGTGCCAGCAACATCTTCTTAAGTTGAGATGCCTGTGGAGACATCCCAGGCAGTGGAACCACCCCTTGATGTGTGCAAATGGAATGAGACCAGGAACAGGGGTAGCTAGCTATATTGCTCCTTGTTTGTCAGAGACCCCAAGAGAGAAAAGCAATCAACTGTGGGCGGTTGAAAAAAAGTTACAAAACCAATTTAACCAGGAAACAAATCTAGTGTTTGCTATATGATTTCAATCAAACCATGCTGTTCTTTATCTCAGTGGTTAGAGGACACATTTAATTGACTCAATTTAAACTCTTCATAGAACACAACAAGACTCGTCACAATAGATTGATTTGGGATGAATTGACACGATTGACTGAATAAATGAACGAATGAACAAACAAATAAACGTATCACCCTTTCTTTATCCCCTCCCCCTGTTCCAGAGATGATCCGTTCAGCCACCCCCTTCCCCCTGGTTAGTCTCTTCTTCTTGTTCATCGGTTTTGTCCTGAGTAACATCGGACACATCCGGCCCCACCGCACCATCCTGGCCTTCATCTCCGGAATCTTCTTCATCCTCTCAGGTACATGACCTCATATCACTACTGTGAATGCATTTTTGTTGAAACAAGAGATCCTTCGCATTATTTATTGAGTCTAAGTGCCCGTTTCCTGGACGCAGATTGAACCTAGTCCTGGAATAATAAACTATTTCAGTGGAGAATCGCCATGGTCAATGTGTGTTAGTCCAGGAAACTGGGTTCAATCTGTGTCCAGGAAACGGGCTCAATATGGTTTTAAATCCCCAGGACATATTCTTTGTTGTTTAATCTATTAGTGAATCGTATGCACAATTATTATTGGCATTACCATAGAATGCAGCTCTTGTTCCATAGTAACAGGAAATGTGGGTCCTGTATCAGTGATCACACCGTGACAGCTATACTATTTATTTATATATCTAATGGAATGTTGCATATCTGTACAAGTATGCAAATGTATCACCATAGAATTACAACATCCTGCTTATGCATCAGAAATACAGTAGAATCTGTATTCTTCCTGTCGCTCTGTCTCTCTCTTAAACACACTCTCTCGCGCTCCCTCTCGCTTTCTCTCTCTCTCTCCCCCCATCTATCGCTCTCTCTCTCTCCCTCCCCCCATCTCTCTCTCTCCCCCATCTCTCTCGCTCTCGTT
>NC_036861.1:3811826-3899153 GCF_002910315.2 Salvelinus sp. IW2-2015
CGGCCGCAGCCCCTCCAGCATCTCCAGCGAAGCCTCGCTCCAGATGAACCACTCCCTCCACTCCAACTACCCAGCGCTCCTCAAGTGTCCCGAGTACGACCGCATGTCCTCCTCCCCATGCTGAGGCCCGCGTGAAGCCCCGGAGCCTGGGCAGCGGGTTGCACACACATCCACAGGAAGGGAGAGTCTGGCTGGGTTGCTGAGGTGGTAGACTAGGTTGGTCGGTCTGGAGGGCGGTGATTGGGGGGGGGCTGATGGGGAGGCGCCTAGGTTGCTTTTTGCGAGAGGGGGGGTGCGTATCTTTTTCCACGTGTGTGACGGCCTATTTTGAAGTCCTCTTGTAGTGCAGTTTTCCCGAGTTTTGACACATTTGTGAGATGACGACCCCCACAGCTGACCTTCCCTCTCTGGTTTTACTCAAAGTACAGTAGAAGTAGTGATTCTCCATCAGACCTTGTTCACCTTCGCCATACAGCACGTTCTCCATCTTGGTCAATATATAAGCCGATATCTCCCCGGTAACCCAAATAGGACTTCTGTCAACTGTATGACTTGTCAGATAATATGATGCCATAAGCGGGGAGATTGAAAGTGAAAGGTTGTCCTCTCTTTATTATGACTGTGGTTTAATCATACTGCCAGAGAGCAGAATGTTTATTACAAGTATTTTTATCAATTTGATTCTTTTTTTTCATCATCCACCTCACGCTCAACACTGTTGTACTGTCAATGAAGACACAGAGATAAGGTTTGTATTTTTTCATTTGAATGGAAAGGAACCAGGAAGCTAATGGAGGCCCCTGCAGAATTACAGGATGTACATAATGCAGTGAAAAGGGGGCTAATAAAAGGATGATGAAGCTAAAGGAGAAAGAAAAGAGAATAGTGTGTATAGCCTCTAAACATGGTTTGATGGCATTGAGACCATCAGATATGGGGAGCCAGTTTGAACGTAATGTAGCTGATGAAGAATGCAGAGTTGATACAGTGGGGAGAACAAGTATTTGATACACTGCCGATTTTGCAGGTTTTCCTACTTACAAAGCATGTAGAGGTCTGTAATTTTTATCATAGGTACACTTCAACTGTGAGAGACGGAATCTAAAACAAAAATCCAGAAAATCACATTGTATGATTTTTAAATAATGAATTTGCATTTTATTGCATGACATAAGTATTTGATCACCTACCAACCAGTAAGAATTCCGGCTCTCACAGACCTGTTAGTTTTTCTTTAAGAAGCCCTCCTGTTCTCCACTCATTACCTGTATTAACTGCACCTGTTTGAACTCGTTACCTGTATAAAAGACACCTGTCCACACACAATCAAACAGATTCCAAACTCTCCACAATGGCCAAGACCAGAGAGCTGTGTAAGGACATCAGGGATAAAATTGTAGACCTGCACAAGGCTGGGATGGGCTACAGGACAATAGGCAAGCAGCTTGGTGAGAAGGAAACAACTGTTGGCGCAATTATTAGAAAATGGAAGAAGTTCAAGATGACGGTCAATCACCCTCGGTCTGGGGCTCCATGCAAGATTTCACTTCGTGGGGCATCAATGATCATGAGGAAGGTGAGGGATCAGCCCAGAACTACACGGCAGGACCTGGTCAATGACCTGAAGAGAGCTGGGACCACAGTCTCAAAGAAAACCATTAGTAACACACTACGCCGTCATGGATTAAAATCCTGCAGCGCACGCAAGGTCCCCCTGCTTAAGCCAGTGCATGTCCAGCCTGTCTGAAGTTTGCCAATGACCATCTGGATGATCCAGAGGAGGAATAGGGGAAGGTCATGTGGTCTGATGAGACAAAATAGAGCTTTTCTTGGTCTAACTCCACTCGCCGTGTTTGGAGGAGAAGAAGTATTGAGTAACCCCAAGAACACAATCCCAACCGTGAAGCATGGAGGTGGAAACATCATTCTTTGGGGATGCTTTTCTGCAAAGGGACAGGACGACTGCACCGTATTGAGGGAGATGGATGGGCCATGTATCGCGAGATCTTGGCCAACAACCTCCTTCCTCAGTAAGAGCATTGAGAATGGGTCGTGGCTGGTCTTCCAGCATGACACACGACACGAAGCACACAGCCATGGCAACTAAGGAGTGGCTCCGTAAGAAGCATCTCAAGGTCCTGGAGTGGCCTAGCCAGTCTCAGACCTGAACCCAATAGAAAATCTTTGGAGGGAGCTGAGTCCGTATTGCCCAGCGACAGCCCGAAACCTGAAGATCTGGAGAAGATCTGTAGGAGGAGTGGGCCAAAATCCCTGCTGCAGTGTGTTGCAAACCTAGTCAAGAACTACAGGAAACGTATGATCTCTGTAATTGCAAACAAAGGTTTCTGTACCAAATATTAAGTTCTGCTTTTCTGATGTATCAAATACTTATTGTCATGCAATAAAATGCAAATTAATTACTTAAAAATCATACAATGTGATTTTCTGGATTTTTGTTTTAGATTCCGTCTCTCATAGTTGAGTGTACCTATGATAAAAATTACAGACCTCTACATGCTTTGTAAGTAGGAAAACCTGCAAAATCGGCAGTGTATCAAATACTTGTTCTCCCCACTGTATATGCTAATCCTGATTTTGCTGTTTGCACCAGGCACATATACACTACTGGTCGAAAGTTTTAGATCACCTACTCATTCAAGGGTTTTTCTTTATTTTTTACAATTTTCTACATTGTAGAATAATAGTGAAGACATTAAAACTATGAAATAACACATCAGGAATCATGTAGTAACCAAAAAAGCGTTAAACAAATCAAAATATGTAATATTTCAGATTCTTCAAAGTAGCCACCCTTTGCCTTGATGACAGCTTTGCACACTCTTGGCATTCTCTCAACCATCTTCACCAACAGTCTTGAAGGAGTTGCTGAGCACATATGCTGAGCACATATGCTGAGCACTTGTTGGCTGCTTTTCCTTCACTCTGTGGTCCGACTCATCCCAAACCGGCAGGCAGGTAGCCTAGTGGTGGCAGGTAGCGGCAGGTAGCCTAGTGGTTAGAGCGAATCCCTGAGCAGACAAGGTAAAAATCTGTCGTTCTGCCCCAGAACAAGGCAGTTAACAAACTGTTCCTAGGCCGTCATTGAAAATAAGAATTTGTTCTTAACTGACTTGCCTAGTTAAATAAAGGTTTTCAAAAAACACATCTCAATTTGGTTGAGGTCAAGGGATTGTGGAGGCCAGGTCATCTGATGCAGCACTCCATCACTCTCCTTCTTGGTAAAATAGCCATTACACAGCCTGGAGGTGTGTTGGGTCATTGTCCTGTTGAAAAACAAATGATAGTCCCACTAGGCCCAAACCAGATGGGATGGCGTTTCGCTGCAGAATGATGTGGTAGCCATGCTGGTTAAGTGTACCTTGAATTCTAAATAAATCAGACAGTGTCACCAGCAAAGCACCCCCACACCATCACACCTCCTCCTCCATGCATCACGGTGGGAAATACACATGTAGAGATCATCCATTCACCAACACCGCGTCTCACAAAGACACGGCGATTGGAACCAAAAATCTCCAATTTGGTCTCCAGACCAAAGGACAAATTTCCACCGGTCTAATGTCCATTGCTCGTGTTTCTTGGCCAAAGCAAGTCTCTAATTATTATTGGTGTCCTTTAGTAATTGTAATCTTTGCAGCAATTTGACCATGAAGGCCTGATTCACAGTCTCCTCTGAACAGTTGATGTTGAGATGTGTCTGTTACTTGCTTCACAGAGTTCATTTATTTGGCTGAAATTTATGAGGCTGGTAACTCTAATGAACTTATCCTCTGCAGCAGAGGTAACTCTGGGTCTTCCATTGCTGTGGCGGTCCTCAGAGCTAGTTTCATCATAGTGCTTGATGGTTTTTGCGACTGCACTTGAAGAAACTTTCAAAGTTCTTAATTTTCTGTACTGACTGAACTTCATGTAATGAAGGACTGTCATTTCTCTTTGCTTATTTGAGTGGTTCTTATCATAATTAAGAGATTGCCAAGAGTGTGCAAGGCTGTCATCAAGGCAAAGGGTGGCTATTTGAAAATATATAGATTTGATTAACACTTTTTTGGTTACTACATGATTCCATGTGTTATTTCATAGTGTTGATGTCTTCACTATTATTCTACAATGTAGAACATAGTAAAAATAAAGAAAACCCCTTGAATGAGTAGATGTTGTAAAACTTTTGACCAGTAGTGTACCTGTACAAGAATACTGCTCTTTGGAAATTGAGTAAATCACTGGAAATGTAAAATGTATATTTAAAACAAGTTTTGTATCAGATTGCATATGCATACAAAGTATACAGAGACATAGCCAGATGCAAGCTGTTTGGTTTTGGATTCTTGGTTGTGTCCCAAATGGCACCCTATTCCCTATATAGTGCACTACTTTTTACCAGAGCCCTATGGGCCCTGCCATAAGTAGTTTGCTATGTAGGGAATAAGGTATCGTTAGGAATGTGACATTGATTAAGGAAATACCCTGTTAGAAAAAAATCTTAGGTGTTAAATGTGACTAACTTGAAAATACATCTTGTTTCATATACAGTTGTGAAGTCGGAAGTTTACATACACCTTAGCCAAATACATTTAAACTCAGTTTTTCACAATTCTTGACATTTAATCCTAGTACAAATTCCCTGTCTTAGGTCAGCTAGGATCACCACTTTATTTTAAAAATGTGAAATGTCAGAATAATAGTAGAGAGAATTATTTATTTCAGCTTTTATTTCTTTCATCACATTCCCAGTGGGTCAGAAGTTTACATACACTCAATTAGTATTTGATAGCATTGCCTTTAAATTGTTTAACTTGGGTCAAACGTTTCGGATAGCCTTCCATAAGCTTCCCAGAATAAGTTGGGTGAATTTTGGCCCATTCCTCCTGACAGAGCTGGTGTAACTGAGTCAGGTTTGTAGGCCTCCTTGCTCGCAAACGCTTTTTCAGTTCTGCCCACAAATTTTCTATAGGAATGAGGTCAGGGCTTTGTGATGGCCACTCCAATACCTTGACTTTGTTGTCCTTAAGCCAGTTTGCCACAACTTTGGAAGTATGCTTGGGGTCATTGTCCATTTGGAAGACCCATTTGCGACCAAGCTTTAACTTCCTGAGTGATGTCTTGAGATGTTGCTTCAATATATCCACATAATTTCCCTCCCTCATGATGCCATCTATTTTGTGAAGTGCACCAGTCCCTCTTGCAGCAAAGCACCCGCACAACATGAAGCTGCCACCCCCGTGCTTCACGGTTGGGATGGTGTTCTTCGGCTTACAAGCGTCTCCCTTTTTCCTCCAAACATAACGATGGTCATTATGGCCAAACAGTTCCTCAGACCAGAGGACATTTCTCCTAAAAGTATGATATTTGTCCCCATGTGCAGTTGCAAACCATAGTCTGGCTTTTTTATGGTGGTTTTGGAGCAGTGGCTTCTTCCTTGCTGAGTGGCCTTTCAGGTTATGTCGATATAGGACTCGTTTTACTGTGGATATAGATACTTTTGTACCTGTTTCTTCCAGCATCTTCACATGGTCCTTTGCTGTTGTTTTGGGATTGATTGGCACTTTTCGCACCAAAGTACGTTCATCTCTAGGAAACAAAACGCGTCTCCTTCCTGAGCGTGGTCCCATGGTGTTTATACTTGCATACTATTGTTTGTACAGATGAACACGGTACCTTCAGGCGTTTGGAAATTGCTCCCAAGGATGAAGAAGACTTGTGGAGGTCTACAATTATTTTACTGAGGTCTTGGCTGATTTCTTTTGATTTTCCCATGATGTCAAGCAAAGAGGCACTGAGTTTGAAGGTAGGCCTTGAAATACATCCACAGGTACACCTCCAATTGACTCAAATTATGTCAATTAGCCTATCAGAAGCTTCTCAAGCTATTTAAAGCTTTAAACAACTTGGTGTATGTTAACGTCTGACCCACTGGAATTGTGATACAGTTAATTATAAGTGAAATAATCTGTCTGTAAACAATTGTTGGAAAAATGACTTGTGTCATGCACAAAGTAGATGTCCTAACCAACATGCCAAAACTATAGTATGTTAACAAGACATTTCTTGTGGTTGAAAACAAGTTTTAATGATTCCTACCTAAGTGTATGTAAACTTCTGACTTCAACTGTGCATTATATATTTAAGCTACAGTATTTATGCCATAGTAAGACCTCATAGTTCCATCTTTGTACATTTAAAGTCAATTATCAATTTAGAGGACACAACTATTGTCGATGTTCAATGTTGCGACTGATGTAAGTAATTGTTATTTATGAATAATATTGTGTTTTTTCTTGTTCAGTAGTCTCATTGACAGCCTAGAAGTTTCTACCCACAGTGTTCGACATGATAAATATAAGATTAGCTATATAAAAGGGGGGGGGGGGGGGGATAYSAAAAAAGGAGAAGGGTATTAGAGTGGAGAAACGTGTGGCTAAATTTTAAAACATCTGATCGTGTTATGGTTGTTCCACAGGCAACATTTCTACATTGGATCTCCATAAATTACATACGGCATGTTTCCACTTGATAACTTTGTTCAGTTTAAAGGATAAGTCATATATTTTGAGGAGAAATCCAAGCGTTAAAACTGCCAAACAAATGTGAGTGTTTCTTCAGATTAGAACAGTCTTCTCAATATTTGTTTCATTCTATTTGTGTTAACACTGTATATATTTAATCATGTACATGGACTGAAATCACTTTTATATAGACTATTACATGTGTAAGTTGTAACCCTCTGGATGTTCTACTCATTTGTAGCCATGGTAATCCATAGAACCATTCATCTACGCAGTATGTCTGTATTGCCTGTGGTTATAGCTGCTTTGCCTCTTGCATCGCATATTCAGAATGTGAGCTTTTGCATTTGTTGTAATACGCATAATATTTTAGAGAAGATTTAAGTCAGAGAAGAAGTCGTATTTTATTTTTATTTTTTACAAAGAGTAATTTTCATGATGTTCAATGTGCAATCTACTGTATTATATCTCTGTTGAAAATAAAGAAAAACTGCTGTATTTGAAGTACCTCAAGGCGGAACTTCTTGCCTCCTCTTAAGATAAATGTATCCACTTTATACTACACTACATCAGGAGACCGATTATCTCAAATCAAATGTTATTTGTCACATGCTTCGTAAACAACAGGTGTAGACTAACAGTGAAATGCTTACTTCCGGGTCCTTCCCAACAATACAGAGAGAGGAAAGATAAATGGAGGAGAAATACAAAGAGTAACGATTATCTGTTGATTTTGTGTGATGTGCTACACATGGTCTCCCTGTAGTTCAGCGGTTCCCAGCCAGCGGTACTAGGAACCCTGGGGGGATACTTGGCCTATCCACAGGGGTACTTGAGAAGACTCATGAGACCATAGGCCTTCTGGTAAAATGCACATGAGGGGGTACTTCAGGGGTACTCCGGCAAAGCAAACTTCAGTAACCAAAAAAGGTAGGGAACCACTGGTCTAGAAGTACAGTATATTTTGTACACTGCATGGCCAATGTTCTTTACTAGTTTAGTAATTGATGAAGAATTCCCTTTCGACTATTGCGATATACCCCTTTTTAAGGGTATTGAGATGCATCCATTTTAAGAGTAATAAGATTCACCCCTGATTAAGAGTATTGAGATGTATCCATTTTAAGAGTATTGAGATGTATCCATTTTAAGAGTATTAAGATGCACCCCTGATTAAGAGTATTGAGATGCATCCATTTTAAGAGTATTAAGATGCACCCCTTATTAAGAGTATTGAGATGCACCCCTGATTAAGACTATTGAGATGCATGTCTTTTAAGAGTATTAAGATGCAGCCCTCATTGAGAGTTGATATATACCCCTCGTTACAAGTTGAGATATACCCCTCATTACGAGTTGAGATATACCCCTCATTACGAGTTGAGATATACCCCTCATTGAGAGTTTTGAGATGCACCCAGGAGACGCGTACTTAAATGGAACTTAATTCCCTTTTCATGCACATTTCTCTTCATGCGTATTCTGACCTTGAATTTAGGCATGAGGTAATGCACACAGCAAAATCAATGGTGTACATTCAACTCTGCAAGTTTAAAATGTACACTATTTTCAGTGAACAAATGAGTCTCACTGTACTGGTGTTAAAAAAAAAAAACTTTTGGAAGTGTTAAATATTTAACTCTGTTGCAGTGTTCCCCATTTCACCCTTAACGTGTTCAAAGGAACTTGATTGTGGTGTTTGCATAGCTCTAATGTTGAGTAATACGCAACACCTACAGTGTAAAACATAACACTTGGTTTAGAGTAAACTGGACCCACTTCGCTTAGTGCTGACCCTGTTACACTTTCTCAGTATAAGAAATTAACACTTGTAATGTTGCGGTAAATATTTGTTGGGGTGTTTTAACACTGTAAAACCTAATTTGCATATTTCCCAGGGTGCCTTTTCTTTTTGAGTAAATTGTAGAGTTAACACCCATAACTGTATTTGTTAGTGACAGAGACATGGTTGTTGAACTCTTTCCTTTTAAAGGCCTCTGAATTTCCCCAAGTGAGTTCCTGGGTGAATGTTATCATTAAAATGATACTCTATGATAATACATTATATATATCAAGGTCTTACTTATTGGCCTAGTTGATGATCTAGTTTTGTCCAAACACAGTGGTGTCACAACTTGCCATGATCGGAAGTCCCATAGGGAGGCGCACAATTGGCCCAGCGTCGTCCGGGTTTGGCCAGCGGGGGCTTTCCTCGGCTCATTGCGCTCTAGCGACTCCTTGTGACGGGCCGGGTGCCTGCAGGCTGACCTCGTCGTTAGGTGAACAGTGTTTCCTCTGACACATTGGTGCGGCTGGCTTCCGGGTTAAGCAGGCGGGTGTTAAGAAGCGCGGTTTGGCGGGTCATGTTTTGGGGGGGACACGACTCGACCTTCGCCTCCCGAGCCCGTTGGGGAGTTGCAGCGATGAGACACGATCGAAATTGGGGAGAAAAATGGGGTAAGATACTATACACTTTTTTTACTGTATGTTATTTATCTTTGTATAGTTAATCGATCAATGTACATGCAAAAACACAGATGTTAAAAACAATCCTAAAAATATTAATAAACCTGCAGTAGAGCATGCTGGGAAATATAATAATGGATGTGGTTTTGATAGGATTGTTTTACTCGCTACAGTGTAAAACAATAATTCTCGTTATTAACACCAGCACTGGGGCTTATTTTACCCCACTTAGTGTTAATTTCACATGTACACAGTGAATTTAACTCCTGAATCAACATCAGAAATGTTACATTAAGTGGTGTATTGAGATGTCAGCTTTATTGAGAGTATTGAGATGCACCCTATAAGGATGATTGCAGTGTTACCACCCCTCTGTCATCAATTCAGGATGTGTCCCAAATGGCACTTTATTCCCTACATAGTGCACTACCTTTGACCGGAGCAAGTCAAAAGTAGTGCACTATGTAGGGAATAAAGTGTCATTTGGGATATGACCTGTGTGAATAAACAAAGCGATCCAAATGATGACTTCAGTACAGACATGCAGAAGATGGGGAGCTGTGGCACTGTGCCTCTGTACTACACTGCCATCTAGTGTTGGTTATAGAAAGACACAAGTCAGAGCTGCATTCTATTCTTACCATGTTAAACAACAAAAAAACAGTCTCAACAAAGACAATCGAGTATTTGTCCGAAACATATCAACTGTGGACCACGGATGAAAAAACATTAATCTTGGGTGAAATAACCTTTCAACTGAGTGATTATTACAATGAGTTGTGAGTATGAGTATTAAAGTTTTATGTCACTCAGCTGAGTCCCAGTCTTCATCTGGGACGCCTCAGTCCTCGCCTCTGGGTGACAGGGGAACAGAACAGAAGGTCAGAGGATACTCACACTAAACTCTAATGTTGAAACATGTTTAGCATAAACCTGATATGCATACACAAACACACACACACACAGAAAAAATCCCCCACAGTAATCATCAATGTGACGACCCTATACACACACCTGTCAGCTTCACCGTGGGGACATCGTGGCCCTCTGTCAGCGCCACCGTGGGGACATCGTGGCCCTCTGTCAGCGCCACCGTGGCTGCCCATCTGGTATAGATGGTGATCAGTTTTCTGTTTACTTTCTCAACATCACCAGGAGGCACAGGTGAGCTGACAGGTCTCAAAACAGTCTACCGAGGTGAGCTAACAGGTCTGCCGAGGGAATGAGAAGGAGGGGGGATCAGGGAAGATAGGGAGAGAGAGGGATGGCTAAAGGAGAGGGCGGATGCATTATTCAACTCTACAACGCCCTATGGAGTTGGAGCCATGGGACTCAAGCCAGCTGTTGATCAGGAATGCTGAGATAGAACTCTGCGCCGCACGGGAGGCCTCTAAGGCGCTAGAGACGTTACTAGAGACCCGGGTTCATTCCCGGGCTGTGCCACAACCGGACTTGGCTGGGAGTCCCATAGGACGGCGCACAATTGGCCCAGTGTCGTCCGGTTTAGGGGAGGGTTTGGCCGGGGGGGGGGGATTTACTTGGCTCATGGCACTCTAGCGACTCCTTGTGGCGAGCTGGGTGCCTGCAGGCTGACTCCGGTGTTTCCTCTGACAAATTGGTGCGGCTGGCTTCCGGGTTAAGCTGGCGGGTGTTCAGGAGCGAGGTTAGGCCGGTCATGTTTCTGAGGACGCATGACTCCACCTTCGCCTCTCCTGGTCCCGTTGAGGAGTTGCAACGATGAGACAAGATCGAAATGTAAAATAAATAAGAAGGTTGAGATAGACCTCAGGACTATTATGATTACTATGGCCCCGGATGCCTTCTTCCTCAGCATAACATAACCACACTGTATATCACTGTACGTGAAGACCCAGAGACTATATGTTACAGGCTAACTAAAGCTACATACTTGAATGTAAGAACTTCCAGTAATGGGCCCATGGTGAAAGAGGGTAAGGTTGATTAACCATCAAGCTCTCAACATATTTGACATGCATCTATTACCAATTGGGATAAGTTTGACCCCAAGAAGAAACTGTTGGAGAAATCAACAATCATAGCAAAGCATGACCCAAACAGACTTATTTTAGCAAAATAAAACAAACTAGCATATGTCAAATGAAAATACACATTTTTCCTTTTTGTAATGTGAACCTTTTTGTAAAGAACACTACATTAGTACTATACTGAATAAAAAGATAAATGCAACATGTAAAGTGTTGGTACCATGTTTCATGAGCTAAAATAAAAGATCCCAGAAATGTTCCATACACACAAAATAGACCTGAATGGCACCCTATTTCCCCCATTTTGGGCACATATTTGTTTACATCCCTGTCAGTGATCAATTTGAAGTAAATATGAACCTGTCATATTTATGTGGTAAAGAAGACTGCCACTAAGGGGGCAGTACACCAACATTTGAAGTAGTTCATTTTACTGGCAAAAAAGTGATTCAATTGACTTAAAAAGGTGATCCTGAGAGACATTGACCAAAAACATGCCTTTGTTTTCTTTATTTACTTACCCCACAGCCAGCATTAGCATCGCTTCTAGTGAAACAATATCGTAACAAGTTGCACATATAGAATATTGGAGGATATTGTAGGAATTTTGGTATTTATACAACAGCGGTGGTCACATTTGTGGCCTGCTGGAGGTCATTTTGCAGGGCTCTGGCAGTGCTCCTCCTTGCACAAAGGCGGAGTTAGCGGTCCTGCTGCTGGGTTGTTGCCCTCCTACGGCCTCCTCCACGTCTCCTGATGTACTGGCCTGTCTCCTGGTAGCGCCCCCATGCTCTGGACACTACGCTGACAGACACAGCAAACCTTCTTGCCACAGCTCGCATTGATGTGCCATCCTGGATGAGCTGCACTACCTNATGTGCCATCCTGGATGAGCTGCACTACCTGAGCCACTTGTGTGGGTTGTAGACTCCGTCTCATGCTACCACTAGAGTGAAAGCACCGCCAGTATTCAAAAGTGACCAAAACATCAGCCAGGAAGCATAGGAACTGAGAAGTGGTCTGTGGTCACCACCTGCAGAACCACTCCTTTATTGGGGGTGTCTTGCTAATTGCCTATAATTTCCACCTTTTGTCTATACCATTTGCACAACAGCATGTGAAATTTATTGTCAGTGTTGCGTCCTAAGTGGACAGTTTGATTTCACAGAAGTGTGATTGACTTGGAGTTACATTGTGTTGTTTAAGTGTTCCCTTAATTTTTTTGAGCAGTGTATAACATTTTCAGTAGAATAACTATTTTTCAGATAATACACACAAATACGGCACTATGTGTACAGTACATTCAGAGGGTGGCAGGTATTTGTTTTACAGTTCTACCAAGTATTCATACCACTGAGACCTTTATGAGCTGTTTGACTCCAACTAAGCATATATCCTCGGCAATTTTGTTCATTATGGGAAACGCTAATATAGACTGACCAGGTTAATCCAGGTGAAAGCCCTGATCGCTTATTGTCACTTGTTAAAATGACCCCATGTCTCTCGCGTGGCTCAGTTGCTAGAACACGGCACTTGCAACTCCAGGGTTGTGGGTTTGATTCCCACGGAGGACCAGAAGGTGTTTTTTTCAAGTCCATATTGATACAGAAATCCTAAACAATTATAAAGATTTGTTAAGAACAGGTTGCTTGACAAAGTTGTGAAAAATTTGAAGAATTGTATAAACTACCTTTGGGATATGATTTTTTAAATTTAAATACACCAGTCGGTAGGTTAAGTGTATTACGAAGTGACTCACTGAAAACAAATTAAAATGGTGCGTACATAACAATTGACTAATTTGGGAATTGTGAAATGATAGACTGCCTCATTTCATTATTCCAAAACAGTCCAAAGGAAATGACAACATCAACCAAATAGCACTCACTTATGATATAAACGATAGTACTCCTAATCCGCACAGACACACACTTTGTGCCACAGAATGAAATGGCACAAACCACAGCTACAAAATAATAATGTTGTATCAGGTTAGCCGTTCCCTCTCATCCCTTGGGAGCTTGGATGAAAACGGTTTGATCTGTTTCGTTTGTTTTTCTATTCCTCTGTTTCATTTCGTTCTCTTATTAGAGAGCGAGAGAGAGAGAGACAGGGGGAGAGACAGACATAGAGAGATCATAATAGTTTCAGAGTACTGCCCTGTCGCCAACATGACGCACATCAGAACAAGGGCAAATGATATCGCTCTCCAAATCGCCTGGGTGAATCATGAGCCTGTGTATCCTTAGCTGAAATGCACAGAGAGACTTCTATTGGTCGAGCGATGCCTCCTGCTTTGTTAGAACATTGGAATACAATTCATGTCCTGTGTCTTTGATAAAATAATTTATAAGGTTTAAGATAAATGATTAAATAATAGTACCCGGAAACTTAACCGTTAGGGATTAGAGGTTATGTAGCATGGATAAGGAGTAATTAAAAATATTAAACATAGGTCCAACTAGGTTGGACTGGGGAAGAGAGGAATGTATGTGTGTGCCTAAGAAAACACCTAGAAACAATTCAACTATGGTTGAACCGACCCGGCTATAACTCTGGGAAGATAAGATAGGACAGGGAACACCCCTCCAGGTTTCCTTTATCTGGGGGGGGACTGGAACTGTCAGCTGGGTAGTGAGAAACTGTGGTGAGAATTCTGGAGAAGAAGATAGCTCTCCTAATGTTAGTGTGCATGTGTGTGCGTAGGTTAGAAGTATGTTATAAAAGGAATATATTTGTACATGAACGGTAGAGCTCTCGTGAATAAAACTGGGTTTGACTATTGTGAGCTGGGAATTTTGTCTGTTTCATTTAAACCAGAACTTTACAAATTCTGGGTTGCAGACACATTAGAATAATTGAAAATTAAAAACATTGATAATGAAATTCTATATCAGTCTTATAGTGTGTAATACAACTGAGGGAATTAAGAGAAAAACTTGATGTATATAGAATGTTGTGAACAAAGTCACAAGTGCTTGAATACTTATTTAAGCCCTAAAGGATTGCCCTTTGCATATGGCCTTCCTGGTAAATTCATTTTTATGTTTGTTTTTGTGTGTGTGCGTGCGTTCATCCGTGCGTCTTCCCTGTCTGTTGCCCTGGCAATTATCAAAAAGCTCATTTGTATCAAGGTATAACAGCTTGGGTGCCTGCTTGAAGTATTTAAAAAGAGCATCTTGCTTTTAATCATTGGTGTACCTCTACAGGACTCAAGCTGATTAAACTCGGGGGAGTGGAGACTCAGCCCTTTGAAAATCAGGCTCCCACTTCAACCACTTCCAGTCTTCAAACCTCCAAAAAACTACGACTAAATAGGACAGCGTTTCCCAAACTTGGTTCCGGGGACCTCAAGGGTTGCACGTTATGGTTTTTGCCCTCGAACAACACAGCTGATTCAAATAATCAAAGCTTGATGGAAAAGTTTGTTATTTGAATCCACGGTGTAGTGCTATGGCAAAAAAAACGAAATGTGTATCTCAGGACTGAGTATGGAAAATTCTGAAATAGCACATCACTGATTCTCTCTGTAGCAGGATTTTTTTGAAGGCAGTCCCCCACCGAGGGTAATCTTTCCTGCGTGGTTTTATGTCAATAGTCGAGAGGCACTTCACCACATTTAACAAATAGGAGGTTAAAAAGTGGTGAAGTTTCCCTTCAAAAGATCCTAAACTCACTATCTCCTCTGACATCATAGGGGGAAGCCATCTCTATACCCAGGACCATACTAGACCTGAATGGCACCCTATTCCCTACACTCTTAAAAAAGGTTCTTCAGCTGTCCCCATTGGATAGCTATTTTTGGTTCCATGTAAAACCCTTTTTGGCTCCAGGAAGAATCATTTTGGGTTCCATCTAGAACCCTCTGTAGGGTTCTACTATACATGGAACCCAAAAGCGTTCTACCTGGAATCAAAATAGTATTCTGACCCTTTACTCTGTACTTTGTTGAAGCACCTTTGGCAGCGATTACAGCCTTGAGTCTTCTTGGGTATGATGCTACAAGCTTAGCACAACTGTATTTGGGGAGATTCTCCCATTCTTCACTGCAGATCCTCTCAAGCTCTGTCAGGTTGGATGGGGAGCGTCGCTGCACAACTATCTTCAGGTCTCTCCAGAGATGTTTGATCGGGTTCAAGTCCAGGCTCTGGCGGGGCCACTCCAGAACATTCAGAGAACTAACGAGTCAGTAAACCCACTACAATCATGCAGTAACGTTACAGTGTACAGTCAGTAAGCAGTTTAGCTGGTATACGCTCCCCATCCCGAAACCACTCCTGCATTGTCTTGGCTGTGTGCTTAGGGTCGTTGTCCTGTTGGAAGGTGAACTTTCGCCCCCAGTCTGAGATCCTGAGCACTCTGGAGCAGGTTTTCATCAAGGATCTCTCTCTGTACTTTGCTCCGTTCATCTTTCCCTTGATCCTGACTAGTTTCCCTGCCCCTGAAAAACATCCACACAACAGGAAGCTGCCACCACCATGCTTCACCATAGGGATGGTATTGGCCAGATGATGAGCGGTACCTGGTTTCCTCCAGCATTCAGGTCAAAGAGTTCAATCTTGGTTTCATCAGACCAGAGAATCTTGTTTCACATGGTCTGAGAGTCCTTTAGGTGCCTTTTTGCAAACTCCTGTCATGTGTCTTTTACTGAGAAGTGGCTTCTGTCTGGCCACTCTACCATAAAATCCTGATTGGTAGGAGTGCTGCAGAGATGGTTGTCCTTCTGGAAGGTTCTCCCATCTTTACAGAGGAACTCTAGAGCTCTGTCAGAGTGACCATTGGGTTCTTGGTTACCTCCCTGACCAAGGCCCTTCTCCTCTGATTGCTCAGTTTGGCCAGGCGGCCAGCTCTAGGTAGAGTCTTGGTGGTTCCAAACTTCTTCCATTTAAGAATGATGGAGGCCACTTTGTTCTTGGTGGACCTTCAAAGCTGCAGACATTTCTTCATACCCTTCCCCAGATCTGTGCCTCGACACAATCCTGTCTCTGAGCTCTACAGACAATTCTTCGACCTCATGGCTTGGTTTTTGCTCTGACATGCACTGTCAACTGTGGGACCTTATAAATGCAGGTGTGTGCCTTTCCAAATCATGTCCAATTGAATTGACCACAGGTGGACTCCAAGCACATTGTAGGAACATCTCAAGGATGATCAATGGAAACAGGATGCACCTGAGCTCAATTTTGAGTCTCATAGCAAAGAGTCTGAATACTTATGTAAATAAAATAAAATTTTATTTTGTCATTATGGGGTATTGTGTGTAGATGAATGAGGGGAATTTAATCAATTTTAGAATAAAGCTGTATCGCAACAAAATGTGGAAAAAGTGAAGTGGTCTGAATACTTTTCCAATGCGCTATACATTTGTATGCAACAAGTCATACTAATACCAAGGAGGCCTACCATTGAGACAGATGGCATCCGTGCCATTTCAGTTCAAGCTCATTGCCGACCAGCATAATCCCCTTGGAGGGTGTCGTCTTTAATATTGCTGTCTGTGGGAGTTCAAGATGCCACAGACTAGAAGTAATGAAAATAACATTTTGCTGCAACGTGCAACACATATATGAAGGAAATGTGTCTTCATTGACACTAGGCAAAATCATCAGTTTCTCAATTTCCCTCTTCTTTGTCTCACACATTACATGTGTGTATTTTCTGCTCTTTGTCTTTCCCTCTGTGCAATAAAAAGTTAGCTATTAAGAGGAAAGTGACGAACTAACACAAACCAGAAGGCTTTCTCTGCTGCTCTATGATCCAAAACTATAGTCATACTTAGATAAACCCACTAACATACTTACAATGAGAAAACAACCCAACCCGGAGTACCTTCATGTCCTATCTAAACAACCCTGAGTACCTTCATTTCCTATCTAAACAACCCTGAGTACCTTCATTTCCTATCTAAACAACCCTGAGTACCTTCATTTCCTATCTAAACAACCCTGAGTACCTTCATTTCCTATCTAAACAACCCTGAGTACCTTCATTTCCTATCTAAACAACACTGTAATGTCTCCCCACAGAGGATGTCTCCACTCTCATTCACTGGACCAGTTCAGTATATGATTCAACCCCTTCAAGTGGCCCATTTCTCTCTCTCTCACACACACACACACACACACACACACACACACACACAGAGGAAGTGAATCAGAGTGCGGCTGGGGGCTTTCTTTCGAAGGGGTGGGACAGAAACGGCAGCGAGCTAGCCAAGCCCAGCAGGTTCTCTCTCTGTGTGTCTGTGAAAGGGAAACGCTCCTCGTGGACCACAGCTGAACCAGCTAAAGCCCAGACCTTAAAGGGGCTGTTCAACCATTTGAAATTACAGTTAAAATGGATGTAACTTTCAAAAGTGGTCTAAAGTCTGCAGGCTACAATTCCAGTAAATGGGAGTTGGAGGTTTGATGACAAGCTTAAATTCAGGCGTGAATTATCAGTACTTTTTTTGTGAATTAATCTGACATTTTTTTGTGAAATTATGGTCATTTTCTGACCATTTCTACACCGAAGAAAAATATGAACGCAACATGTAAAGTTTTGGTGCCATGTTTCATGAGCTGAAATAAAAGATGCCGGAAATGTTCCACGCTTCTCATGGATTTAATTCCTCAAAGTTCACATCGCAGAAGTCGTTGATTCCTCCACAGGTCGAATTTCATAAACTTGCACGTTTCTTGACGTTTTCCACCCCCAAGAATGGAATGGTGTTTTTCGATGTGGGAATTGCTTTCGCTACTCAAATGAATTAATTTGCCAAAAGAGCGCAACATCTTCTACCAAGACCACACCTTCTATTCAGCTAACCAATGAGAGACGACAATGATGGGTCTCGAGTCGGCATCAGAAAGATACAACATAACAACTGATATCTAACAAGGCAAACCCAATGGCATATGTGGGTATATGAAAATATACTGAACAAAAATATAAACGCAACATGCAACAATTTCTAAGATATTACTGAATTACAGTTCATATAAGGAAACCTTATTTAACTCAAATTTTGTGCACAAACTTGTTTACATCCCTGTTAGTGAGCATTTCTCATTTGCCAAGATAATCCATCCACCTGACAGGTGTGGCAGAAGCTGATTTAAACAGCATGATCATTACACAGGTGCACCTTGTGCTGGGGACAGTAAAAGGCCACTCTAAAATGCGAAGTTTTGTCACACAACACAATGCCATAGATGTCTCAAGTTTTTAAGGAGTGTTCAATTGGCATGCTGACTGCAGGAATGTCCACCAGAGCTGTTGCCAGATAATTGAATGTTCCTTTCTCTACCATAAGCTGCCTCCAACATCGTTTTAGAGAATTTGGCAGTACGTTCAACTGGCCTCACAACCGCAGACCACGTGCATGGCGTCGTGTGGGCGAGCGGTTTGCTGATGTCAACATTGTGAACAGAGTGCCCCATGGTGGCGGTGGGGTTATGGTATGGGCAGGCATAAGCTACTGACAACAAACACAATTGCATATTTTTTCAATGGCAATTTGAATGCACAGAGATACCGTGACGAGATCCTGAGGCCCATTGTAGTGCCATTCATCCGCTGCCATCACCTCATGTTTCAGCATGATAATGCACGGCCCTATGTCAAAGATCTGTACACAATTCCAAGAAGCTGAAAATGTCCCAGTTCATGTCCCAGACATGTCACCCATTGAGCATGTTTGGAATGCCCTGGAGTTACGTGTAGGACAGCATGTTCCAGTTCCCGCCAATATCTAGCAACTTCGCACAGCCATTGAAGAGGAGTGGGACAACACTCCACAGGCCACAATCAACAGCCTGATCAACTCTATGTGAAGGAGATGTGTCGCGCTGCATGAGGCAAATGGTGGTCACACCAGATACTGACTGGTTTTCTGATCCACGCCCCTACCTTTAAAAAAAATATATATCTGTGACTAACAGACACATATATGTATTCCTAGTCATGTGAAATTCATAGATTAGGGCCTATTTAATGTATTTAAATTGACAGATTTCCTTATATGAACTGTAACTCAGTAAAATCTTAGAAATTGTTGCATGTTGCGTTTATATATTTCAGTATACTTTCTTTTTTTTTCTTCAATGGGATATGGGGGTTTGCCTTATTAGATATCAGTTGTTATGTTGTATCTTTCTGATGCCGACTCGAGACCCATCATTGTTGTCGCTCATTGGTTAGTTGAATAGAAGGTGTGGTCTTGGTCGAAGATCTTGCGCTCTTTGGCAAATCAATTCATTTGAGAAGTGAAAGCAATTCGCACATCGAAAAACACCCGTCGTCAAGAAACGTGCAAGTTTATAAAATTCAACCTGTGGAGGAATCAACGACTTCTGCGATGTGAACTTTGGGGTATTAAATCCACGAGAAGCGTGCAAAGGAAAAAGCTACTGAATTTAACCATTAAGAAGCACTCCAGTTGAAGTTTACATGAAAGTGATGTTCTAGAAGAAAAACACGGCAACGATAGCCATATTCTGCTGCACCAATTCGCCATATGGCTAGAGCGCATGCCTCTTTAGTGTGTTTTTAGCCCGTTGTGGATTATTATGAGGCGTCATGGCGTGGTGTGACCGTGGGTGTCAGATACTGTTGACCATCGTGGGCGCTTTTGCAGCTTTCAGTCTGATGACAATAGCTATTGGGACCGACTACTGGCTCTATTCTCGGGCGTACATATGTAACGCCACCAATGTCACCACCGATGACATGCAACCCAAGAAAACTAGAGGCGACCTGACGCATTCCGGGCTGTGGCGGATTTGTTGTATAGAAGGTACTGTTGTTATTTATTCTGGTCTATTCTTTTGAGTTTTTCATTTGGTTAATATAGGAAAGTATCTGATGTATGAATCATTGACGTGCGTAAAAGTAGTACATGTTTAGTTTGTGACACCCGTTTTTAGTTAGCATAGTGTATTATGATACGACTTTATGTTGGGGCATTTGAGGAAAAACAACCTTGTCTATAGTGAAAAAAAACTGTCCATGCACAGAGTGAAAAGTTGTTAGGACGTTTGATAGAACAGAGATCTTGGAACGCGAAGTGCAGCTGGAGGTGTAGGCTAATTGTGGGCGCGTTATACCATTATGTATCCCTGTGCGTAATGCATCCCTGTGCGTAATGCAATGTATCAGGCCTACTTTATGTTTTTGCTTCGGATATGACGTGGCATCGTTACCATATACTCCACATGCATAATGCACGGCTGTATGGAAATGTGCAATAGAACTAATTCATAGCCTACTCAACCCGTTTATAATCAATGGCTATTACTTTTAGGAGCGCAAAACTACGAGTTTAACTTCAGACTGTTTAGATGCGCTTCTCCAAACGGCGGTTCTTTGTCCATCCAGTTCAGTGTATGTGATGCTGTTGCTTGGCAACTACACCTAAGACATTGCTATGGAAACATGAGTGAGATTTAGAAATAGTTATCTGCAAATAGGGTTAACTTTAACCAAATTCAAAGCATGTATGTTTTTCACCAACACGAGATGGAACGAATATGTAAGTGACTTTCTCGTTTCAACATAAGACCTGGGTTGGGCTTTGCTAAGCGTTGCACAGCAATGAAAGATTCAGTCAACTTCATTTATAATGTCTACCCATTTGAACCAGGTGCTGAGAATTGTATCTATCAATACAGTAAATCTGTTAAGTGGTGTCCTTCGATTTGGTCACATCCAGACGAATATAGCATCTAAATGACATAATGGATAATTCATGGATGTTGGGTCTCTACTTTTTCCCACCAAAACCCAGTTATCTACTCTTCTCCATTGATGTAGCCACTAGCCAGCTCTTTGAGATTACTTGCGTCATTGTTAGGCGAAATCAACCACGTTAATAAATATGCAGCAGCTAACCGCTGTAGTGTTGCGATTGGGAAATTATTCTCTAGCGAACTGCAAGCGAACTGTAGTGCACTTGCGTAAATTGGCCTGGGGAGAGATGGACACTTCCACTTGTCATTTTGATTATCAAACCTTGCTATATGATACAAACGTGATTTGTTAGGTAAATATTACTTGTTATTTCTTCTGTAGGTTAGCAAGTGAAGTATTGAATAAAACTCGTTTCTACAAAGTGGAATCAAGTGCGCATGAAAATCGAGCCGGCTGATTTGGTGCTGTCCATTGTGCGTGGCGCTGAAACGTGTCTTCACATCGCGCAGCGGAAAGCGATGACTCCCTTGAGAGGATACGAACGCAACTGGAGAAGACCATTTCCAACTTCCACAGTCAATATGTTTTGAGTAACAGCATGAATTACAAGCTACAGACTGATAAGTTAAATTATTCAGTGGCAAAGAAGAACACTAACACACAGACACTCACAGAGAGACGGAGAGGGCGAGAAAAGTGAAGGTTGACAAAAAAATACAATTCTCAAGTATTGCTATTCCATGCATGTCCACAGCTAGGCAACACAACGTCAAGTTGCAACATTACCCACAATCCTCTTTCCCTTTCTCCACCCGCTCTACTTTTCTCCAACCCCTAACATGTATGTAGCGAACTATAAATTACTAAATTGGCCTCACACTGCTCATCTCTTAAACGAAGTGTTCCAAATGGAAAGCTCTTTATTTAGTGCCTTGTAAAACAAAATGTTCTTCGCTGCGGGAGAGCACAGGGGAGGCTTTTAAGACGCGCACGGAACAACTTGAGTCTTGTTCCCAGCTCGCCGTAAATCAAACAAGAACTCCCACTTAACCAGCGCTTCCCTCCTGTGTCTCTCTCCGTGTCGACGGGAGACGAGATGACGCACTTCAAAGAGAGAGAGAGTGAGAGCGAAAGTGGGAGGGGTCTCATTTACGTCCTTCTAAGTAGATGAGACACCTGTTGAATGACTGTCAGTCTCTCTCTGATGGGTTCTTTCTTTGTGTTTTTGAATGGCTTTTGATTTTGAGTAGCTATTGTTGCTTTCCAGACTGAATAAGAACGACTTCTTGATGATAATGAGGATGATTCATGGGTCTTGTTGGGTGTTTTGCTCTGTGAGGTAATTGTCGAATGATGTTTGTAATAAGCAAAGGGGCGTCGTGAGAGACTGTTTATAGCTAGCAAAACACATTTTGGCGGTTTAAAATCATGGTGTTGTTGTGTGTGTACGCAGGTCTACGCGCACACTCGCCAGTCCCCGTATGAAAACATGAGTAAGATGTCAAAGAGCTCCTCTGAGATGTAGGCATGCAATGTGCTTCTTGGGCACCAGGAGGAGGTTGCCATGGCAATGCTATGCTGAGTAATAAAGGATGAACTGTTGTCTCGCAGGCAGACAGACTGAGTTTCCACTAGTTACCACAGGCAAAGTCAAAATTGTCTATCGTAAAAATTCATGAATTTTTATTTATTTATTTTTGGTCTTAATTTAAGCTTAGGTTAGGCATAAGGTTAGTAGTGTGGTTATGGTTAGATTTAGAATCACATTTTAAGAAGAGAAATTGTAGAATTAAGCTGGTTATATGACTTTGTGGCTGTGGTAACTAGTGATGACTGACAGACGGGAGAGAAACCCCCTTGCTCTCCCGTTCTCCCCTACTCACCTGCTTCTCTCTGTTAGCTCTTTCTGCACATCTCCATCAGTTAAAAAACCTCTTAGCGCACGGATCCCGCTAGCGGGATCAAATTCGACAACATCCGGTGAAATTGCAGAGCGCCAAATTCAAAATAATAAATCGTAATATGAAACATTCATGAAAATACAAGTGTCTTACATGGTTCAAAAGCTTAGAATCTTGGTAATCGAACTGCGTTATCAGATTTCAAAAAGGCTTTACGGCGAAAGCATAGCATTCGATTGTCTGAGGACAGCGCCTCACATTAACATATTTTCCAAACCAGCACAGGCGTAACAAAATCAAAAAATAGCGATAAAATAAATCACTTACTTTTGAAGATCTTCCTCTGTTTGCAATCCCAAGGGTCCCAGCTACACAATGAATGGTCGTTTTGTTCGATAAAGTCCTTCTTTATATCCCAAAAGCATTGTTTAGTTGGCGCCATTGAATTTAATAATCCACTCCTTCAACATGCATACAAAGGATTCCAAAAAGTTACCAGCAAAGTTCATCCCAACAAGTAAAACAATATTTTTTATTAATCCTCAGGTTGTCTAATATCTAAATAAACGATAATATTTCATACGGAGAATACTATGTTCAATAGCAAAGGAAAAGAACGAAGAGCGCGCCCTCGTTCACGCGCGCAAAAAAAGACTACTTTTTCCTTGGCGCTCACCAAGCTTAAAACCTTGTATAAAGACTGTTGATATCTAGTGGAAGCCATAGGAACTGCAATCTGGGAGGCGGAAATTAGATCTTTCAATAGCATTGCATTGGAAGTCATTGGGAGCTCAACAAAAAAATATTCTGAATGGATTTTCCTCTGGTTTTTGCCTGCCATATCAGTTCTGTTATATTCACAGACATTATTTTAACAGAGTGTTTTCTATCCAATTATACCAATGATATGCATATCCTAGCTTCTGGGCCTGAATAACAGGCCGTTTACTTTGGGCACGTCAGAGGCGGAAATTCAGGAAACTAAACCGTGCGCTGAGAGGTAAAAAAAAAAAAAAAGCCTCCCGAGTTGCGCAGCGGTTTAAGGCACTGCATCACGGTGCTTGAGGTGTTACTACAGCTGCGAGTTCGATCCCAGGCTGTATCACAGCTGGCTGTGACCGGGAGACCCATGAGGCAGCCCTGCTTCATCCAGGTTAGGGGAGGGTTTGGCCAGCCGGGATTTCATTGTTCCATCGCGCTCTAGTTACTCCTTGTGGCAGGCCGGGCGCCTGCAAGCTGACTTCAGTCACCAGTTGTATAGTGTTTCCTCCGAGACATTGGTGCGGCTGGCTTCTGGGTTAAGCGAGCAGTGTGTCAAGAAGCAGTGCGACTTGGCAGGGTCATGTTTCGGAGGATGCCTGGCTCTCGACCGTCGCCTCTCCCGAGTCCGTACAGGAGTTGCAGCGATGAGACAATACTAACTACCAATTGGGGAGAAAAAGGGGTAAAAGTACAAAAAAATAAAACAAATCAAATCCAGCCGTGATGCGAGCTGGGCTCGGCAGACACTAAGGAATCTTTTGTTGTTACATTTGTTTAATTATTGGAGTGGCTCGTAGTGCGAGCAAAGTGGATACATTGTATCTTTTCATTGTTAGAACCAAGAGCAAAGGCCAGTCTGGCTATGAAGCCAACCTGGTCTCAGAGCATTTCGTATATTATTCCTTATGTAAATCCGAAACACTCCATTTAGTATGATATGTTACATTTCGTATGGTACAGTGGGGAGAACAAGTATTTGATACACTGCCGATTTTGCAGGTTTTCCTACTTACAAAGCATGTAGAGGTCTGTAATTTTTATCATAGGTACACTTCAACTGTGAGAGACGGAATCTAAAACAAAAATCCAGAAAATCACATTGTATAATTTTTAAGTAATTAATTTGCATTTTATTGCATGACATAAGTATTTGATACATCAGGAAAGCACAACTTAATATTTGGTACAGAAACCTTTGTTTGCAATTACAGACATCATACGTTTCCTGTAGTTCTTGACCAGGTTTGCACACACTGCAGCAGGGATTTTGGCCCACTCCTCCATACAGACCTTCTCCAGATCCTTCAAGTTTCGGGGCTGTCGCTGGGCAATACGGACTTTCAGCTCCCTCCAAAGATTTTCTATTGGGTTCAGGTCTGGAGACTGGCTAGGCCACTCCAGGACCTTGAGATGTTTCTTACGGAGCCACTCCTTAGTTGCCCTGGCTGTGTGTTTCGGGTTGTTGTCAATGCTGGAAGACCCAGCCACGACCCATCTTCAATGTTCTTACTGAGGGAAGGAGGTTGTTGGCCAAGATCTCGCGATACATGGCCCAATCCATCCTCCCCTCAATACAGTGCAGTCGTCCTGTCCCCTTTGCAGAAAAGCATCCCCAAAGAAATGATGTTTCCACCCTCCATGCTTCACGGTTGGGATGGTGTTCTTGGGTTGTACTCATCCTTCTTCTTCCTCCAAACACGGCGAGTGGAGTTTAGACCAAAAAGCTCTATTTTTGTCTCATCAGAACACATGACCTTCTCCCATTCCTCCTCTGGATCATCCAGATGGTCACTGGCAAACTTCAGACGGGCCTGGACATGCGCTGGCTTGAGCAGGGGTCCTTGCGTGCACTGCAGGATTTTAATCCATGACGGCGTAGTTGTTCTAATGGTTTTCTTTGAGACTGGTGTCCCAGCTCTCTTAGGTCATTGGGCAGGTCCTGCCATGTAGTTCTGGGCTGATCCCTCACCTTCCTCATGATCATTGATGCCACACGAGGTGAGATCTTGCATGGAGCCCCAGACCGAGGGTGATTGACCGTCATCTTGAACTTTCTTCCATTTTCTAATAATTGCGCCAACAGTTGTTGCCTTCTCACCAAGCTGCTTTGCCTATTGTCCTGTAGCCCATCCAGCCTTGTGAGGGTCTACAATTTTATCCCTGAGTCCTTACACAGCTCTCTGGTCTTGGCCATTGTGGAGAGGTTGGCGTCTGTTTTTGATTGAGTGTGTGGACAGGTGTCTTTGATACAGGTAACGAGTTCAAACAGGTGCAGTTAATACAGGTAATGAGTGGAGAACAGGAGGGCTTCTTAAAAGAAAAACTAACAGGTCTGGGTGAGAGCCGGAATTCTTACTGGTTGGTAGGTGATCAAATACTTATGTCATGCAATAAAATGCAAATTAATTACTTAAAAATTATACAATGTGATTTTCTGGATTTTTGTTTTAGATTCCGTCTCTCACAGTTGAAGTGTACCTATGATAAAAATTACAGACCTCTACATGCTTTGTAAGTAGGAAAACTTGCAAAATCGGCAGTGTATCAAATACTTGTTCTCCCCACTGTATGTATTAATTTGTGGATATCCATCTCCCATTTTGTATGATATACAAATTTTAATTTGTAACATATGTTACGAATTTGCAAAAAGTTACAATATGTTACAAATATACGTATATATGTTACGAATTCTAGCTAGGTGGCTAACATTAGCTAGCTTGCTAACGTAAGCTAGGCTAGGGGTTAAGGTTAAGTTTAGGAGTTAAGGTTAAGGGTAGGGTTAGCTAAATTTAAGGTTAGGGTTAGCTAAGAAGTTGCAAAGTAACTAAAAAGTAGTAAGTAGTTGAAAAGTTGTTAATTAGCTAAAATGTGAAAGTTATCTGTGGTGACATTTGAACTCGCAACCTTTCTGTTGCTAGACGTTCGCGTTATACGCCCACCCAACCACCCTACTTCCGTTTTTGCCTTAAGTAACTATCTTATGCAACCATACTAAACGTCACATATCATACTAATTTGAGTGTCCCGGATTTAGGTTACTTTGTTACGTGTAGTCTATGAGACTAGGCTAGTTACGCAGCCTCAGTGCCATAGAGGGAAAGCAGAGCATATCGACAGTCATGCTTGCACCTTTATGTCGCTGAAAACCCCGTCTCACATTTCATATAATTTCATAAACCATGTCGCAGGCCATTTTAAACTACTAATGGGCCGCTGATTGTTGATTTGATAAACTTCTTTGTTCAGTCATGTTACCTAGCTAGCTAGCTAAACTTCCTGGTAACTTGACCAATAGTCTATGCACAAATGTGGATTGCACTGGAAGAATGGAAAAGGAAAGGATTGCCTACTCAAAGGAATGTGCTTCAAAGGTAAGATGCATATGCCTAATATAAATAATTCAAAACTATATCTTAAATAAAAAATCTATATTTTTCCGGTGTTCCTTCAATTATTTTCTAAGTTGGGAGCAGTGTGTGTGTGAGCGAGTGAGACCTTGTGAGTCCATAATAGATTGAGAGTACTGCCCTGTATCCAACACTACAGCGTACATCAGAACCAATGCTAATTATATCTCCCTCTAAATCTCCTGGGTAAATCATGACTCTGTATGCTTAGCTGATACGCACATAGACACTTCTATAGGCCGAGCGATACCTCCTTAGGGTTTTGTTAGAGCATTGGGCTACAATTCATGTCAAGAGAGAGTGATGTCAGTGTGTGTAAGAGAGAGAGAGAGGATGTGTGTGAGAGAGGAAGTAAGTGAAAGAGAGAAGGTGTGTGAGGGAGGTAGAGTAAGTATGTGTGAAATATACAGCGTAAAGTTATCTGAAGAGTAAGTTAAAGATGGTTTCATAGTGTGTTTCCCCCTTACTGCCACAATGATATGCAGATCAATATGCATTTATATTCCGGACCTTACTACATTCCTCCTGCTAAATGACAGGTAGGCCTTTGGATATGAGGAAATCAGCTATTTTCTGCAGTAGGGATAGCCTATTCTATACTGAACAAAAATATAAACACAACATGTAAAGTGTTGGTCCCATGTTTCATGAGCTGAAATAAAAGATCCCAGAAATGTTCCATGCGCACAAAAAGCTTATTTCTCTCAATTTGTGCACACATTTGTTTACATCACTGTTAGTAAGCATCTGGGTGTGTGGGTGGAAGGGTGTGAGTAGATGTTGTGTTGAAATGTAGCAGGGTTATCACCTCTGTGTTTTTGTTGCTCCCTCGGTGGCTAATGACAGAGGAGAACTGCTGTTGCGTCCGTCCCTGGTCGTATAGCTTGTTGAGTAGAGTGTAGAGTGTCTATTTGTGTTTAAACACAGGAGGGTTGTTACCTCAGTGTGTTTTTTGTTGTTCCCTTGGTGGCTAATGACAAAGGGGCCCTGCTGTTGCGTCTAGGGTTGCAATGGGTCGGAAACTTTCCGGTAAATTTCCGGAATTTTTGGGAAAATTTTCAATGTGAAGTTAAGCTCGGGAATATGGGGAATTTTGCTTAAATCCATCAAAAAAGTTAGCTTATAACAGTGAACCTTTTTTTGTGGGTTACACAAGGCAATTCTAGGTATTGTGGCATATTTTGGTTAAACTATCCCCAATTCAATGGAATTGCAACCCTCTGCATGCACAGTGCATTCTTCCAGCACATGTACAGCTGATTCTCAAGATCTTGCACACTAATGAGATCCTATTGAGCCCACATTACTACACTGTCTGAGCCAAAGACTACATGTTTTCTCGTAAGTTTTGATTACAATACTGGGTGGGGTGAATATATTTTATATGACATACATGATTTTTTGTTAACTAGTAAATAGTAGCCTACAGCAAAGTGTGTTTAAATCATTTCTAACTTGTTAACAATTTCTGCTAGTTAGTTTTTGCTACCATGTGGGTTTTAGCTTGCTTGAGCCTGCTAACTGAGGAGTGTTAATTCACCTGATCCCATACATGTTTAATTTTAAAACATTTATCTTATAAAGGAGTTGTTTAATCCAACTGTTTAACTTTTTATCTGTACATGGAATTGTATTTGTTGTTGTTTTACAAAAAAAAATTCTAATCTTTACAGGAAAATGCCATGGGCACTATCTGATGTGTGGAGACATTTCACTGCAGCTAATGTAGAAGGAAAAGCTGTGTACATTTATATACTCTGCCAAATCATATGTGAAGAATGCAACAAAGATGCAGAATCTTCTGACCAAGTGCATAAAGTTTCCTTAGCGCTCACAACAAGCAACCTCTGACAAAAGTCCCTCTACTTCTATTCGAGGTGAAAATTATGAATCAGACACCTTATCGATAGCAACAGCTCATGGTCCTCCTGGAATCAGAAGTTCTTTTGACTCAATCGAATGTAGTCAGAGAAATGCTGATGAATGTCTTGCTCGAGCTGTGTATGCAACTGGTTCACCTCTGATGCTCACAGGCAATGTGTATTGGAAGAGATTTCTGAATGTTCTTCGCCCAGCATACACCTCTCCAACCAGACATGCGTTATCTACTAATTTGCTGGATGCAGAGTTCAAGTGAAGGTCAAGCAAATCATAGAGAAAGCAGACTGTATTGCAACCATATCTGATGGGTGGTCGAATGTTCGTGGGCAAGGAATAATTAACTACATCATCTCCACCCCTCTACCAGTATTCTACAAGAGCTCAGACACGAGGGACAACAGACACACCGGTCTCTACATTGCAGATGAGCTGTAGGCAGTCATCAATGACCTTGGACCACAGAAGGTTTTTCCACTGGTGACAGACAATGCTGCGAACATGAAGGCTGCTTGGTCTAAAGTGGAGGAGTCCTACCCTCACATCACATGCATTGAATCTGCTCCTCAAGGACATCATGGCACTGAAAACAATTAATACACTCTACAAGAGAGACAAGGAAATGGTTAGGTGTGTGAAGGGTCATCAAGTTATAGCAGCAATCTACCTCACCAAGCAAAGTGAGAAGAATAAGAGCACCACATTGAATCTGTCCAGCAACACCCAATGGGGTGGTGTTGTCATCATGTCTCCTGGAGGGGAAGGAGTCTCTCCAAGAAATGGCCATATCACAGTCTGCCGATATGGACAGCCCCATCAAGTGGATCCTCCTGGATGATGTATTTTGGGAAAGAGTGGTAAGCAGCCTGAAACCTATAGCAGTAGCCATTGCACGGATTGAGGGAGACACTGCCATCCTGTCTGATGATCAGATTCTGCTTGCAGATGTAAGAGAATAAATCTGTACTGCCCTGCCCACTTCGCTGTTGCTCCAAGTAGAGGAAACTGCAGTTCTGAAATGCATCAAAAAGCGTGAAGACTTCTGCCTGAAGCCCATACACGCCACAGCGTACATGTTGGACCCCAAGTATACTGGCAAGAGCATCCTGTCTGGTGCAGAGATCAACAAGGTCTATGGTGTCATCACTACCGTGTCTCGCCACCTTGGCCTGGATGAGGACAAGGTTCTTGGCAGTCTGGCGAAGTACACTTCCAAGCAAGGGCTTTGGGATGGAGATGCAATATGGCAGTCGTGCCAACATATCTCATCAGCCACCTGGTGGAAGGGACTTTGAGGCTTTTTGAGCCTGACAACGAACCATACTCAACAAGGTTGAAAAGTGACAGCGAAGATGAGGCCTCAGTCTGATGTTCAAGAGGTGGACATTGAGGAGGTCCAGGGAGAAGACATGGAAGCCTGAGAGGAAGACGTTAGTCTAGAAACTATCATTTTACAGATGTATGTTGAAAACGTTTTTGGGAGATGTGATGGATCATTGGGGATCATTCAATATTCCATTTCTTTTGTTGTTCAGTAAAATCATCCCATGTGAAGAGTCAACTAATTTAATAAAAATTTAATTTAATTTTGTATTTCTATTGGAAGGAGTTAATCATTTGCAATTGTTTACTTCTGATAAGGTAAACGGTTTATGTTTGTTTCCATATGATATGGTGAATATATCCAATGCAAAAAACATCTACATTTAAATGGTATTAATATTCATTTGCATATATTTCCGTTAATTCCCACGGAAAGTTTCCACCTCTGAATATTCCCCAAAATGTGCAACCCTAGTTGCGTACACCCCTGGTCATATAGCTTGTTGGGTAGAGTGTAGATCTAGTTGAGTTGATATGATGTAGTTGTGGTGTTGTTGGTCCTGTGTGTTTGTCAGAGGCTCGGGCCGAGGTAGGTGTAGGGCCCATGGTCATGGCAACCCTCGTTGTCCGGCGTCGGTGGATAGCCTTAAGGTGGAAGGGTCTGTGGCAACTCTTCGCTATCGCCCATCGTCAGAGACGTGTAGAGGCCCATGGTACTGGCAACCTCTGATGTCTCAGTCCGAGCCTGTGACGTAGTTAAGTCAGTTGTTGTGATGGTTCATGTTGGTTGTGATGAGTCGATGGCTCGGACCAGAAGTTATGTAAGGCTCATGGTCATGGCAACCCTCAGTGTTTGGCAGGGGCGGAGGGTCTTTATCAGATTTTTGGAAGGATCCGTGGTCACGGCAAACCTATTCCATTAGCCGCCGCCGAAGACTCGACAGGACCCGTGGTCACTGCAGCCCTGTGTCTCATGGCCTGAGCTGTTGATATGGTTGAATTGTTGGCGTTTCCTGTGATCTTCGTTTAATTTTTTTATTTAACCTTTACAAGTCAGTTAAGAACAAATTCTTATTTACAATGACGCCACCCTTTCAGGTGTGGTGTAATCCGTGATGGTGTTGTTGGATGGCGTCCTAGTGTGTTGAGTGGAATGGGTTGGTTGGGATGACAGAGACGTAGATGGCGATGGGGCGGTGGAAGAGGAGTCATAACTGAGTTGGTATTAGGTGGTTCCGGAGTTGTAGAGAGATTTTTTTGGTGGGTCCCTGGGGTGTAGTGTGGGTGTCCGGTTGGGTTAACCAATTTTGCTGGATTTAAGGTGTCGTCATTGTGTGGTTAGTTTTCAGTGGTGTTCCAGTGCTGTCCTGAGATTGCAGGAGGGCTGACTGTGGGATCCTTGAAGGTGGGGAGGATGTCTCCCTTAGCTGCGAGCAGGTTGATCGTCCGATCTATCCCTTGTCTGGTTCCAGAGTTACGAGTGGGTCTTGGTCTGTAGGGTACCAGACATACCTTCGGTATTTTGAGGCCGTGGTCTGTCTTAGCCTCATCTCCTTCTTCCCCAGTGGTTGAGAGGAAAGGATTGAGTTTCGGCTGTTCCCCTTGTTCCTGCTGAGTTACCACCCATTCCACCCTGGTCTGGGCATGGTCGGGTTGTGAAGACTCAGAGGCCACCTTCACTTCCTCAGTCTCCTCCCGTACAGTCACCCTGGTCAGGGCATGATCTGAACTGGGATCGGGTCGTGTTCCTCATCAGAAGCCCTCCCTGTGCCACCCTGGTCTGGGTATGGCCGGGTCTTTGGGGTTCCGGGGATGATGGAGAGGGCCTGTCTTTTTCTTCCTCGTCGAGCTGTCTGAGTTTTTTCCCCCTGTCCTGTGTTGTGTGGTGAGCCAATCTAGGACTAACAGACTGTCTGTTAGTCCTGGAGTGCGGTGATGGGCTTCCTTCCTCTGAGGCGCTCTGTGTATTAGTGTCTTGGACGAGTGTTGCTGTCCTCAGCCTCGCTGCCCGTTATGTTACAGGTGAGGGGAGGGTTGAAGCGGCTGTGGTCCTGAGTAGGCCAATTGCTGGGGAGTGAGCCCCGGATGTCCTCGAGTAGGGGTTCTAGTAGTGGGCTACTGAGTTGTTTCTGTGCCAATCTGGTGCCTAAGCACCATGCCTCCTTCCAATCTGTGCAGTTGGTGTAGCTGCCGAGGGAGGAGTACATCCTTTCCTCCTCCGTGCTGTAGTGTCTTTCCAACACCTCATGGTTGCATCTCATCAATAGAGTTGAGGCGAGGGATAGTTCCTCTATAGAGACATCCGTTGCGCATGATGGGGTGAAGAGGGAGATCAATTATCTCGCCTTTCGTTGGCACCGCGGTGGTAGGGGGCCGCCTGAGAGATATTGGCTGATCGTCTCCAGATGGTGTCGGGCTCTGATGAGCTTAGAGGTGATCCTCGCTGTAGTGTTGATGCTGGGGTGGAAGGAGGATGAGGGGTTGCTTCCCGGTCTGACCTTACTGTGATTCGGGTCTGCCGTAGGGAGAACCTCCTTGGTGGTGCTCCTGGTGTCGTGGCTCCCTGATCCCTTTAGGGGGAGTGGGGAGGGGGAGGAGATGGTTTGTGAAGCGTCCGAGGTCCCTGTAGTAGAAGGAGTGGTGGTCATGGTGGTCTCTTGTGTGGTGTAGTCCGAGACTGCTCGTGGTATGGGGTTCAGTACCACCTCTGGAGGCATCACTATAGCGGTACCAGACCGGGGTTCGGTCCACCCGTCGCTGAGTGGGCTGCTCTATAGAGTAAGGTGGATCTTTCCAACCAGTTGGGAGTCTAGTGGTCGTAGTAGGGCGGGGATGGGGTCCCAGTATGTGTTGGTGCTCCGTCCTGTTCTTGTTGCGATGGACGTTGGGGTCAGTGGTGCCGTACTGGTGCCAGCGGGCTGCCCAGTCGGGTTCCGCTGTGTTGGTTGTCCTTGGTCTTCCTGTGTAGTGGGAGTGTCTGTTGTCTCATGGTGGTATCTGCCCGTACCAAAGGGGGTCCGTTGACCCGTGTTGGTGTCATAGTAGCCCAGTCAGAAGGTGTCTGGGCCTCCCTCGTTGGGTGGGGAGCGGTGGTAGTACACAGACTGTGGAGTAGGTGTCCTCAGTTGAGTGGTGTGTTGACCGGGAGGAGCTTCCGGTGTTCTGTCGGTTCTTCTGCCCTGATGGGTGCTGAATCGGGTAGAAGTGGTGTCAAGTTGCCAGCTGGGAAAAGCTTCCAGCGGTTCCTCCGCTCGTCCGACTTTATCTCATGTGTTGGTGTTGATATCGGGTTGCCGGACCCAAGGGGCCTGTGGGGGTAGAGGTCATGCAGGGGAGGGAGATCTCCCATCGTTGGATGAAATTGACGACCGGGAGGCGCATCCGGAGGTCCATTTATTCGTTGATTATGTGATGTTCCGGAGATGAGACGTGGTTGCTGGCCGGAAAATGTTTCCGGTGGCCCATCGGTGCGTCTCCTTTTATAGGAGGTAGAGGGTCTGAAGGATCGTCGTTGACCAGGTAAAGCATCTGGTTGTCCTTCTTAGCGTCTTCGGGATTCAGAGGTAGACGTAGAAGTGCCTGTGTTCCTCATGCTGGGCATGGAGGTCGTTGAAGTCCTGATCGGTAGTCGTTGTATTATCGTTCTTTCGTTGGTATCTTTTTTTTAAAGTCAGTCTCCTCTAAGTACTTCGACCGAGGGGTGCTGAGACTGAACATATGCTCTTCTTTTATAGAGAGAAGGGCGTGGTCTAATAGGTGTCGAGGATTCCTATTGGTGCATGATGTGTTCATGCACTGAGCATGTGAGGTGTATGGCCGATTCGTCCAATCAGAATGCAGTATTGATAGTGGCTAGTTTGGGATGTCAATGTCATATGGAGATCCGGTGGTATGGGGATCCTGCGTTATTGAGATGGAGGGCCTGTTCCATTGATTACAAATGGTGAAGGCTTGCAACGTTTTTCCATACGGGAAATTGCATTGGAGCGGGTGCCCTTACCTTTTTTGTGCTGTTTCCGTTGTGGACCAATGATCGGTCCAGGAGGTAAGTGTGCCACTCCGTGTGATAAAGTGAGCCCTTGGTGGAGTTCCTGAGGGGTGTAGAAGACCCTCACTGTGTCCTCAAAGATGGTAGTCTAGACCTCTTGTGTGCCATTGACCTGTGTGTTAGTGTTAGGGAGCGGTGCGCTCATCCTCTATTCTTTTAAGTGCCAATTGCCTGTTTCAAGGGTGGCAGGTCCGGGAGGTGGCACAGGTAATGGTATACCCCAAGGGGGTTGGAGCCGTCCCGTGTAGAAGTTCTTCTGAGGTGTTTTGTGGTCCCACCATCATGTTGAAGTCGGGTGACTAGCTGTCTTTCTCTCTCTCTCCCATTGACTTGTTGGGAGCGGTGGGCTCTGATTATACGATGTTGATTTCGATTTTGGGTGTAGGCCTTTCCTATGCCCAGGGGGTGTTTGGGGCAGTGGTTTGCCATGTTAGGTAGGTGCCCAGACCAGGGGGTCCGTTTTGGAAGTGTTTGGAAGGTCTTAGGATGTCTGTAAAGTCAGGTGTCTATGTTATCGATTTCCCATAGACTTCATTGTAACGGTAGAGATCGGTGGGCTCTTGTGTTCTGTTGGCCTTGGTTCTTCGAGAGTGTGAGTTAGGGTCCTGGGGCTATAGGAGGTAGAAGTAACCTATGTTGGGGTTGTAACCAGCCCAGAGTTTTGTTCCTGTGAGGTGTTTTTCAATTTTTCCAATGCTGTTGAAGTTGGGTGACTGTGTCACCGTTCTCCCATGGGCTATGTAATGTGTTATAGAGAGGTGCACTCCAGCTGTGTTCTGTTGGTTTTAAATTGGAGTGTGGGCCGCTTTTGGGCCCATGGGATATGTGGGGGTTGTGCCCAGACCAGGGGCCCTAGTTTGGAGGCGTTTTAGGGGTCTCTCAATCCCTTTCAAGTTGGGTGTCCTGGTTGTAGCCTTTTCATTGATTTCCATTGTGACAGTGGAGTCTGTTTGGTGGTAGTTGCTCCAAACTGCAAAATGCTTACGAGCCCTTTCCCAACAATGCAGAGTTATAAAGTAAGAACATTTGCAAATAAAAATATAAATAGTAAAACTATAAATAACAATAATTTTGCTATATACAAGGAGTCCTGGTACCGAGTCAATGTGCAGGGGTATTTATTATTTTAACATTTATTTAACTAGTCAAGTCAGTTAAGAACAAATTCTTATTTACAATGACGGCCGTCCAAACCCTAACCCGGACGATGCTGGGCCAATTGTGCGGCGCCCTATGGGACTCCCAATCACGGCCGGTTGTGATACAGCCTGGAATCGAACCAGGGTTTGTAGTGACGCCTCTAGCACTGAGATGCAGTGACTTAGACCGCTGTGCCACTTGGGAGCAAATTAGGTAGTGGTAGTTGAGGTAATATGTAGATGTAGGTGGGGGTAAAAGTGACTACGCAATCAGGATAGATAATAAACAATGTAGTAGCAGCGTGTGTGGAGAGTGTGTTTTGTGTGTGTGTGTGTCAGTGTAAGTATGTGTGAATGTGTGGGTAGAGTCCAGTGAGTGTGCATAGAGTCAGTGTAAAAAAAGGGTCAATGCCATAGTCCGGGTAGCCATTAAAGTCACTGATTGTTCATAGATTCCACTCACCTGGTGTCCTGAATCACTTCCTGATTAGAGGGGAAGAATATAAATCTGCAGTGTCTTGGAGACACCAATCATAGAAATATAGTATCACCACACAGACCATTAAACCACTTAAAAGACATGTTTACATTACTATCTTGTCTCATAAATGATTGATATCTGTTTTAGAGTGAATTTAGTCCAAGCGTGAAGTAAGTCCTTGTTCTTTCGCACACTTGACTTGAGTTCCCAACCTCTGGTTGAGGCAGCAATTTCAGTGGAAAGTGAGAAACGTTTCAATATTCATGTCACCGCCATGTTTTATTCTCTTAAAAGTGCAGAGAAGATTTTCTTAACCAAGAGTCACTCTTTGAATGGAAGTTTTTGCCTTGGGGCTGAAGAACATCAGAACTCTTTTGTGGGTGTGCAGACGGACTTTCCTGTCCTCAGTTGGTTTCAAATATGGGGGTGAAACTTAGCTTGCTACATCTAGGGGACCTAGGTCTACCTAAGTCATCCATAATCTGATATAAATGTGTGCATTTCACGTGAGAAGTCAGTTAAGCAATGCATGTGACCTTATGGTAGACATTGTTCTCTCCAGGGTTCAGGCTAAGCTTGGTCAGCCAGTCCAAGCAGGTTATCAATGTTCATAGATAGTGACCTAAACGACAATAAAAAAATAAAAAATAAAAAATATTTTTTATTTTTTATTTTTACAAACGGGCATATCAAATGAAAAGTGTCCAAACAAACACAGGTAAACCATTCCGGGATGAGAGGCTACTCAATTTACCTCTCACTCTACCATTGCCTGTCAATCACTTGTACCTACCTGTAAGCAAGGGTTGGAACCAGTTCAGGGAACAGAACAGAAAATAACAACACATTTGTAGTAACAGAATCAGAACCTGGAACGAAAGTGATCTATACTGTTCCGGAACAGAACCGTTCTTTTAAAATCATGGGAACCAGTTAATAACGTTATTTTACAGCTTCTAATCCCAAGCCATAAGACTGCTGAACATTTAATGGCCACCTAAAATATTTGCATTGACACCCCCGTCTTTTGTTTTTACACTGCTGCTACACGCTGTTTATTATCTACGCATAATCCCTTTACTCCTACCTACATGTAAAAATTACTTTGACTAACCTGTACCCCTGCACATTGACTCGGTACCCCTCATTATTGTTATTTTATTGTGTTATAAATTTTTTATTTAGTTCATGTAGTAAATATTTTCTTAACCAACAATGTCGTTTTAAGAAAATAGAGTTAAGGGCTTGTAATTAAGCATTTCACGTTGTTTTAAGTTCCGGGCACTTTATGCAGTCCCACAAAAAAAACACAACAATGCGCCTATGCAAAGCCCTTACTCTGTCACTCAGAAACGTATTCCAGTGTCTACCTGACAGCTGGAAATCTTTGCCAATGTGTGTAGTCTACCTGCCCCTCCGAAACTACTGTAGTATACTGAAGTTACAAGCGGGATTCAGAAATTAGGGTGAAGTTATTTATTTAATTCTAATTAACTTTTTCAATGCTAGTTAAGGATACTATAGTTATCACGTTTCACATTGGATTTATTAACTACAAAAATGTAAGACGTGCTTTTAATTCTGGTGCCGCTCTGCACACACAGCTTGTTAACTAGCTAGCTCGCTCTGGTTCAACGTTTAGCCAACTCTCTGAAGTTCATTCATTCAATAGATGCTGCTTCTCTGTAGGTATAATTCTGTGGGCCTAATTCAGATAATGCATGTCAATAATGCCCAGCTCTTCAAGCCAAGCCTCCTCCAACATCTCTCGCTCTTTCCCCATACACAAAATTTCTGTCGCATCTCGAGTCCTACAGTTGTCTGTCCATCGCACATGTAAGCAACTATAGATTGCTCTATCCGCACTGATTGGTGAATTATTTTAATGTTGAACTAAATGTAAACATTTCAGAGGTTTAAAAAAGAACAGAATGGAACAATATAGCGGCAGGTAGCCTAGTGGTTAGAGCGTTGGGCCAGTAACCGAAAGGTTGCTAGATCGAATCCCCGAGCTAATAAGGTAAAAAGCTATAGTTTTGCCCCTGAACAAGGCACTGTTTCTAGGCTGTCATTGTAAATAACAATTTGTTCTTAACTGACTTGCCTAGTTAAATAAAATTAAAATATAAAAAAAAATATATATATATATATATATAAACCATACCTTTTTGGGGTTCGACCTGGTTCAAAACTTTATTTTGCAGGTTAGAACAGTGGAACAGAACAAAAAAAAGATATGGTTCTGTTCAGAACTAAATGATTGGAAAATAATTTTGGTTCCAATCCCTGCCTGTGATCAAAATGACCTAGCCTGCTGCCCCTAGTGGGGGGATGTGTATATTGAAAATGGACTGTCTAACTGTGGTACACTAACCACTAGAATACATAATTTCCTAGCAGTGGTAGAAAATGTCTCTTGCAGATTGACAATCCTTTTAAATAAATAATAATTCACAGGTTAAATGATTTGTTTTGTATGAAAATCAGTGGGGAAACAAAATAATCAGCATCTCTTCTTTGGCAATCAATTTGTATTGTCATTTTTAATTATGACAATTAAGCAACCCCAATGTACGGCAAATCTGCAATCTCTAATCTCTCTACTTAGTGAGTGCCTTTACAGGTCAACACAGAAGTGCATTGCGTATTGGGAACCATTTTAGCTTCACTTCCACTGTGACATGTCATGAGGCATAATATATTTTTCTAATGAACAGACATTGTTGATGTACAACCATTATTGAATTAGTATAGCGTTGTCTCAACTCTCACTTACCTTACCTGCTACTCCCCCTATGAACATTCTTTCTCCTGCTGCTCCCCTGCATGTTGGAGCTCGAAGCCTAAGACTTTCGCTGTACCCTGCAATAGCACCTGCAACTCTGACTATTAAACCATCTGAACCATGCTCAATTGGTGTTAACACATATATACAGTACCAGTCAAAAGTTTGGAAACAACTACTCATTCAAGGGTTTTTCTTTATTTTTACTATTTTCCACATTGTAGAACAGTAGTGAAGACAAAACTATGAAATAACACATATGGAATCATGTAGTAACCCAAAAGGTTTTAAACAAATCAAAATATATTTTATATTCTTCAAAGTAGCCACCCTTTGCCTTGATGACAGCTTTGTACACTCTTGACATTCTCTCAACCAGCTTCACCTGGAATGCTTTTCCAACAGTCTTGAAGGAGTTCCCACATATGCTGAGCACTTGTTGGCTGCTTTTCCTTCACTCCGCGGTACAACTCATCCCAAACCATCTCAATTGGGTTGAGGTCGGGGGATTGTGGAGGCCAGGTCATCTGATGCAGCACTCCATCACTCTCCTTCTTGGTCAAATAGCCCTTACACAGCCTGGGGGTGTGTTTTGGGTCATTGTCCTGTTGAAAAACAAATGATAGTCCCACTAAGCGCAAACCAGATGGGATGGCGTATCGCTGCAGAATGCTGTGGTAGCCATGCTGGTTAAGTGTGCCTTGATTTTGAGATAAATCACTGACAGTGTCACCAGCAAAGCACCATCACACCACCTCCTCCATGCTTCACGGTGGGAACCACACATGCAGAGATCATCTGTTCACCTACTCTGCGTCTCACAAAAACACGGCAGTTGGAACCAAAAATCTCAAATTTGGAATCAGACCAAAGGACAGATTTCCACCAGTCTAATGTCCATTGCTCAGGTTTCTTGGCCCAAGCAAGTCTCTTCTTATTATTGTTGTCCTTTAGTAGTGGTTTCTTTGCAGCAATTTGACCATGAAGGGCTGATTCATGCAGTCTCCTCTGAACAGTTGATGTTGAGATGTCTCTATTACTTGAACTCTGTGAAGCATTTATTTGGGCTGCAATTTTTAGGGCTGGTAAACTCTAATGAGCTTATCCTCTGCTGCAGAGGTAACTCTGGGTCTTAATTTCCTGTGGCGGTCCTCATGTTTCATCATAGCGTTTGATGGTTTCTGCAACTGCACTTGAAGAAACTTTAAAAAATAATCCATATTGACTGACCTTCATGTCTTAAAAGTAATGATGGACTGTCGTTTCTCTTTGCTTATTTGAGCTGTTCTTGCCACAATATGGATTTGGTCTTGGTACTGTATAAAAATCATTAGCCGTGTTTCATATGTCCACTAAGCTGCATGAGCTAGAATCAACTTCTCGACCCTTCTGTGTGAAGTGTGCACTCTTATGACAGACTTTCTGCGGTTCTTTTGACTCCACAGGGATCAACAAAGGAAGCTGCCTTCGGATCAATCACTTCCCAGAAGATAACAACTATGACACAGACAGCTCGGAATACATCTTACGTAAGTGCTTGTCTCCCGCCACCACATCCAGATGTCTTTTCATCCTTTATCATCGTGTGTAAAGCACTCAATGGTTGCCCATAGATACTCAATGGTTGCCCATAGATACTCAATGGTTGCCCATAGATACACAATGGTTGCCCATAGATACTCAATGGTTGCCCATAGATACTCAATGGTTGCCCATAGATACTCAATGGTAGCCCATAGATACTCAATGGTAGCCAGTGGTCATGGGGTGCTTTATCTGTCATAACTCCCTTTGCCCTGGCCCATAACAGCATGATGTCATGACAGTAATTGGAGCTGTGGAGAGAGAGACAGATGGCGTAAGTGCTGGGTTTATATAGAGCCGTCAGTGGTGTTAAAAGTACAGCATTTTCATACTTGAGTAAAAGTAAAGTTACGTAAATAGAAAATGACTCAAGTAAAAGTCACCCAGTAAAATAATACTTGAGAAAGTCTAAAAGTATTTGGTTTTAAATATACTGTACGTAAGTATCAAAAGTAAATAGAAGTTGCTAACATATACTTAAGTATCAAAAGTATAAATTATTTCAAATTCCTTATATTAAGCAAACCAGATGGCACAATTGTTTTTGTACATATAGCCGGGGGCACACTCCAACGTTGACATAATTGAGTGAGTCCGCCAAATCAGATGCAGTAGGGATGACCAATGTTCTCTTGATAAGTGTGTGAATTGGACCAGTTCCCTGTCCTGCTAAAGCATTCAAAATGTAACAAGTACTTTTGGGTGTCAGGGAAATTGTATGGAGTAAAAGTAACTGTTGTCCAAAATATAATTAGTAAAGTAAAGCACAGATACCCCCCAAAAATACTTAAGTGAAAATACTTTTAAGTACTACTTAAGTACTTTACACCACTGAGCGCTGTGTTTAAGAGTGGCGTGAGTAAGCAGAGGGTGTCTCCAGTATGACTGTTAGAGGGCGTGCTAACCGCTGTTAGCACTCGGCCTGCTGTGTATTGGCAACACCCTTACAAAAATACATTTATAAAACAATGCTAAGAACAAAGAAAAAAAGGGCTTGTGTCATAGTTTTATTTTTAACTTGAAAACTGTGTCTTAGTGATCATGCCAAAAATGTCTAGTACTTTACATGTGTTGGCTACATGCATGTAATGCAATAGCAGCCAAAATGGTGCATTAACAATAATGCTAAAAGTACTAGCACACTTCTATGAACATCCATAATGCAATAACAGCAGAAAATGTACAGAGATAGTGAGTTAGTGGCGATGCTAAACGTGCTAATGCTAATCATCCAAAACATACTAATGTTTTGATTCATGCTAACGTTGTAAACATGCTAACCATCCTAACTGCTGTGTGCTATACAGGTATAGTGCGGGCCTCCAGCCTCTTCCCCATCCTGAGCAACATCTTGTTGTTGCTGGGAGGACTGTGTGTCGGGGCTGGGAGGATCTACAGCAGTAAGAACAACATCCTGCTCAGCGCCGGCATCCTGTTTGTGGCTGCAGGTAGGTGACGTCACACAGCTGTTAATAATATTGCAATGGCGGCGATTCCTTGCATATTCAGCATTGCCTTGGAGTAGACATTACCCACATATTGATGTTTACATATACTGTATATACTTTTGAAAACGCTAAGCTACTGTATGGGCAAGGCCCTACATTTCTACCTCTTTCTCTATGTATCTCCTCAGGTCTAAGCAACATCATTGGCATCATCGTCTACATCTCCAGTAATGCCGGTGACCCCAGCGACAAGAAGGACGAGGACAATAAGGGCAGCTATGGATACGGCTGGTCTTTCTACTTCGGGGCTCTGTCCTTCATCGTGGCCGAGTCCGTCGGCGTTCTCGCTGTCACCATCTACATCGAGAAGAACAAGGAGACGCGGTGCCGGGCGAGGCGTGAGTTCATCAAGACCACCTCGTCCACTTCGCCCTACTCCCGTATCCCTAGTTACCGTTACCGGCGGCGACGCTCCCGTTCCAGTTCCCGCTCCACCGACCCGTCCCGAGAGACCTCACCCGTCGGGGTTAAGATGGGAGGAGGAGGGGGAGCAGGCGTAGGAAGTGGAGCAAGCTTTGGGATGCCCATGGGTGGGATCTCCATGTACGCCCTCAGTAGGGACACGATGAAAAGTGGGATAGCTGGGTACTGTAGTCCAGAGCGTGACTCAAGCTTCCTGCAGGTCCACAACTGCTTCCAGAAAGATCTGAAGGAGGGTGTCAACAGGAGAACGACTCCCGTATGAGAGTTGGAATGCATCTCTGAACTTGGTAGGATACAGGAGACTTCACTAAACTGTAAAAGGTAACACTTGGACAGCACAAGACCCAGGATCATTGTTGCAACTACAATACACAGACTATCTTCCATGTTGAAAGGTCATAGTTCATATGATGGAGTGTGCTCTTTTTGTGGTATAACAAATTGCCGTCTGTCTTCGTTTGAATGTGGAGGAGAAATGGACGCTGAAGGATTATTTTGAAAACCTTTGGTAAAGCTACTATAAGTCCATTTACAAAGACTACAGAAACCCAGACCTTTAGTAGCAATGCTTCTGTGATACATGATAAAAAAAAGTATGTGTTTTGCATATCCCTCAACAAATGGTAGTCATATCTTGTTGTTTTGATGTTGTCAAGTGATAAAACTCACTGGAGGGGGTTGATTTTGCCATTGTAACTGGTGCTATACACTTTCAACACACTTTGAATATTCTGATTACACTCTTAGAAGAAAGGGTTCCAAAATAGTTTTGGGCTGTAGAACCCTTTTTGCTTTTGGGTTCCATGTAGAACCCCATGTAAAAGGGGTTCTATACTGAACAAAAATATAAACTCATGTTTCATGAGCTGAAATAAAAGATCCCAGAAATGTTCCATATGCACAAAAAACGTATTTCTCTAAAATGTTGTGCACAAATATGTTTACATCCCTGTTAGTGAGCATTTCTCCTTTGCCAAGATAATCCATCCACCTGACAGGTGTGGCATATGAAGAAGCTGATTAAACAGCATGATCATTACACAGGCACACCTTGTGCTGTGGGCAAGAAAAGGCCACTCTAAAATGTGCAGTTTTGTCAAACAACACAAATTATAATTGGCTAGGCCTGGCTCCCCAGTGGTTGGGCCTATACCCTCCCCGGCCAACCCATGCCTGTGCCACAGTCATGTGAAATCCACAGATTAGGGCGTAATGAATTAATTTAAAATCACTGATTTCCGTATATGAACTGTAACTCAGTAAAATCAGTAAAATCGTTGCATGTTGCATTTTATATTTTTGTTCAGTATACATAAAACCCCAAAAGGTTCTACCTGGAACTAAAAAGGGTTATTCAAAGGGTTCACATATGGGGACAGCTGAAGAACCCTTTTCAGTCCTAGATAGCAAATCTTCTAAAACCTGGGAAATTTTGGTCAACTTACTGGAATTTTGTAACCCTAATTCTTCTCTCTAACTGTCATGTGATCCTCATCTATCTATCCTCTGTGGTCTTTGTATTGGAGGGAACTGGTGTACCTGTACGCTACGTATGTTTGTACTATGATCTGACCCACTGCCACTCTTACTATTAGTAAATATCCAAATACAAACCCGTTGTAGATTGAAAATAAGTAAGGGGATGTATGGAAATACTGAACTCATTTTCATGAATATTAATATAAATAGATTTAATTCAATCAAATGGACATTGTCTTTATTGAGTGTTATGTATTATTTTCGATTTTGCTCTGGGAAGCTGTATTGGTATCAACTAATTTACACCTTTATGAAGCATTACCTATTAGGTATATTACGTAAAAGCATTTATGCTGTTATATCTTGTCTAACGCCATAAAGACTGTCATCAGTGTCCACAAATAGAGGTGAGATCACACTGTAGGCTATGTCTTGTTGTTTATGAATCTACTTTTTAAATCATGTACTTCTGTGGAGGACTGTGTGTATGGCAAGTTCCATGTAGAAGTTGCCCGTAGGAACAGATCTAGCATCAGCTTACTAAAATCCTAACCTTAACCATGAGGGGATAAAACGCTAAACTTACCTTGGATCAGCATCTTGAGAACACTTATATGTTGGAAAACTAAAGCCTTGTTCACATTAGCAATTTGAAGTGACTCAAATCTCCCAAAAATTGTATATCCTACTTGAATATGTTATTTTTCCTGCAGTCTGAACAACCAAAAAGCACATGGAATTGTATAGTTGAAGCCACATTTCTAACCACCTCTGTAGGGGGTTTAAAGTCAGATACAAATCTGATTCCTGGCCATGCGACTTGTGTCGGAACGGTCAAATCTGATTCCTGGCCATGCGACTTGTCAGAACGGTCAAATCTGATTTATTTGCCCTTAAGTGGGTTTTAGGCTGTTATTTGGAATATCTTGTTCCTTTTTAGCTACACTTTTGACAGTTCGACAAGAACATGTGGTAGCCAACTAACGTTAGCTCGTTAATTGTTTGCAAACAAATGAGTGAATGTGCTAGACCACTACCTAGCTAGTTGACTGCTGTGGCTAGCCAAAAAGGACTTGTTTTGAAAGTTGGATCATTTTATCCTTTGAGGCTTTAAAAGTGATCTTACACTATAATTCTGAACATTCAAAACAACTGGGAAACATCCATGGCAGGCATTGTTGTCACTTTAACTTGCTACATAACTTCTGAGCGACAGGAAGTAGTAGCACCACCACCAATCAGCCTACACCACTGCACACACACCCGTCATTACTATGACAACTAGCGTAGCCATGTCAGCAAATGACTTCTGTCTGAACACACATTCGGTTTGGTAAACTTGATGTTTGGACAGTCAATATTCCAAAAAGGATTTGAAAACAAATTTGAGCATTAAAACTGATTTGACTGATTTGAGCATTAAAGCCTGCAGTGTGAACAAGGCTTAAAAGGCCCCTATTCAGAGTCAACTTCCTTTAAATTGGATCTTCTGTGTAGCACCTTCTTCCCTCAAACGCCACACTGTTCATGGTGTTCAGTTCCCCCTGACATTGAGCTAATGAGGCAGGCTTGATAGGCCTGTAATGCGCCATTCTGTGGCAGCACGAAAGGCATTAAGACATTACGAGCATCCACAGTGTGAATGAAGGGAATCAACACCAAGTCACTTCAAGCACGAGTCTACTAACAGACTCCAATACAGTGGCAAGAAAAAGTATGTGAACCCTTTGGAATTACCTGGATTTCTGCATAAATTAGTCATAAAAGTTGATCTGAGCTTCATCTAAGTCACAACAATAGACAAACACAGTGTGCTTAAACTAATAACACACAAAGTATTGTATTTTTCTAATCTATATTGAATACATTATTTAAACATTCACAGTGTAGGTTAGAAAACGTATGTGAACCCCTAGGCTAATGACTTTTCCAAAAGCTAATTGGAGTCAGCTAACCTGGAGTCCAATCAATGAGACGAGATTGGAGATGTTGGTTAGAGCTGCCCTGACCTATAAAAAACACTCACAAAAGAGTTTGCTATTCACAAGAAGCATTGCCTGATATGAACCATGCCTCGAACAAAGGAGATCTCAGAAGACCTAAGATTAAGAATTGTTGACTTGCATAAAGCTGGAAAGGGTTACAAAAGTATCTCTGAAAGCCTTGATGTTCATCAGTCCACAGTAATAAAAATTGTCTATAAATGGAGAAAGTTCAGCACTGTTGCTAGTCTCCCAAGGAGTGCACATCCTGCAAAGATGACTTCAAGAGTACAGTGCAGAATGTAGAAGAAGAATCCTAGTGTGTCAGCTAAAGACTTAAAGAAATCTCTGGAACATGCTAACATCTCTGTCTACGATATGTAAAACATTAAACAAGAATGGTGTTCATGGGAGGACACCATGGAAGAAAGCAACTTCTGTCAAAAAACAGCAACATTGCTGCACGTCTGAAGTTCGCAAAGAGCAACTGGATGTTCCACAGCGCTTCTGGCAAAATATTCTGTGGACAGATTAAACTAAAGTTGAGTTGTTTGGAAGGAACACACGACACTATGTGTGGAAAAAAAGGCACAGCACACCAACATCAAAACCCCATCCCAACTGTAAAGTATGGTGGAAGGAGCATCATGGTTTGGGGCTGCTTTGCTGCCTCAGGGCCTGGACAGCTTGCTATCATTGACGTAAAAATTAATTCCCAAGTTTATCAAGACATTTTGCAGGAAAGTGTAAGGCTGTCTGCCAATTGAAGCTCGGCAGAAGTTGGGTGATGCAACAGGACAACGACCCAAAACACAGAAGTAAATCAACAACAGAATGGCTTCAACAGAAGAAAATACACCTTCTGGAGTGGCCCATTCAGATTCCTGATCTCGACCCGATTTTAAAATGCTGTGGAATGACCTCGAGAGCGGTTCACACCAGACATCATAAGAATATTGCTGAACTGAAATAGTTTTGTAAAGATGAATGGTCCAAAATTCCTCCTGATCCTGGTGCAGGTTTGATCCGCAACTACAGAAAATGTTTGGTTGAGGTTATTGCTGCCAAAGGCGGGCCAACCACTTATTAAATCCAAGAGTTCACATACTTTTCCCACCCTACACTGTAAATGTTTACATGGTGTGCTCAATAAAGACATGAAAACGTATAATTGTTTGTGTTATTAGTTTAAGCTGACTGTGTTTGTATATTGTTGTGACTTCGATGAAGATCAGATCAAATTGTATGACCAATTTATGCAGAAATCTAGGTATTTCCAAAGGGTTCACATACTTTTTCTTGCCACTGTATCTCTCCTCTCTTCCCCAGCTGGAGATTTTGGAAGGGAATTGGGTAATACGCCGGTGTTCATTTAGAGTTCACATGACTCATTCCTTTCATTGGATCCTGGTGTTAGTGGCCATTTTGATTGATTTAATTAGGTGACTATTTGTAACTCTGTTGTTTCCGGGGACTATGCGTGTTTAAATCAGCAGGTTTGGTTGCATGGTTCCGCTGCTTCCTTTGCTACAGTAGTTGTCACTCACGACATGTGGAGACAGATTATGACGCCTTTGTTACGCAATAATGGTCCACGGAACATACATCCTGGTCTGTTCATCAGCCGTGAATTTGAACAATTCTCTCCCCTCATCACAGATAGTTTCATCCATGATAAAGCTAAGCTTGTTCTCCAGTGTGAGCCAGTGATTTTTCCTCCCCCTCTAATTGAGACAGAAATGACAGGATTTTGTGTTCCACGTGGCCAATGACTTAGCTGTTAGTTAGCTAGCTACTGTGTGACGGCACCGCTGCACTATCTATGTTGAACGATTTGTCTGGGTCTGTCAGTCATAGCAATTGAGGATAAGATTACAGACAAAACAGTGACTGGCAGTCTTCTTAGGAACACATTTAATCGTCAACCTTTTCCATGTATGTTTTTCCTTTGAACTTCACATTGATACACAGCTTCCTTAGATTTTCTTTTATCATGAACTTTCAATCATTATTTACTTTAACCATGGTCCATGGCTATCACCACAACATGCTTGGGACTGTATATATATTTTTTTATTTCTTAATAGCTTCCCGCTAATGATTTTGGTGTGCTTTAAGAATAGAGAAGAGAGCCCTTCCCAACGATTTAGAGTAAAAAAAACACAAACAAATAATAATTATATAAAATAATACAAATAGTAACACAAAAGGAATAAGATACACAAGAAATTAAGCTATATACAGGAGTACCACTACCATATCACCGTGCAGGGGTACGAGGTATGAGGTAGATACACTATACAATGCATTCGGAAAGTAATCCGACACCTCGACTTTTTTCACATTTTGTTACGTTACAGCCTTAGTCTAAAATGTATTCAATATTTTTTCTCATCAATCTACACACAATACCCAATATAGATAAAACGAATACAGGTTTTTAGAAATGTTTGCAAATTTATTAAAAATAAAAAACAGAAATACCTTATTTACATACATATTCAGACCCTTTGCTATGAGACTCGAAATTGAGGTCAGGTGCATCCTGTTTCTATTGATTATCCTTGAGATGTTTCTAAAACCTGATTGGATATACCTGTGGTAAATTCAATTGATTGGACATGATTTGGAAAGGCGCACACCGGTCTATATAAAGGTCCCACAGTTGACAGTTGCATGTCAGAGCAAAAACCAAGCCATGAGGTCAAAGGAATTGTCCGTAGAGCTCTGAGACAGGATTGTGTCGAGGCACAGATCTGGGGAAGGGTACCAAAAAAAATTCTGCAGCATTGAAGGTCCCCAAGAACACAGTGGCCTCTATCATTCTTAAATGGAAGAAGTCTGGAACCACCAAGACTCTTCCTGGAGCTGGCCGCCCAGCCAAACTGAGCAATTGGTGAAGAAGGGCCTTGGTTCAGGGAGGTGACCAAGAACCCAATGATCACTCTGACAGAGCTACAGAGTTCCTCTGTGGAGATGGGAGAACCTTCCAGAAGGACAACCATCTCTGCAGCCCTCCACAAAATCAGGCCTTTATGGTAGAGTGGCCAGACGGAAGCCACTCCTCAGTAAAAGGCACATGAAAGCCCGTTTGGAGTTTGCCAAAAGGCACCTAATGGACTCTCAGACCATGAGAAACAAGATTCTCTGGTCTGATGAAACCAAGATTTAATTATTTGGCCTGAATGCCAAGCTTCACGTCTGGGGGAAACCTGGCACCATCCCTACGGTGAAGCATGGTGGTGCCAGCATAATGCTGTGGGGATGTTTTCCAGCGGAAGGGACTGGGAGACTAGTCAGGATCAAGGGAAAGATGAACGGAGCAAAGAACAGAGAGATCCTTGATGAAAATCTGCTCCAGAGGTTCACCTAACAGGACAACGACCCTAAGCACACAGCCAAGATAACACAGGAGTGGCTTCGGGACAAGTCTCAATATCCTTAAGTGGCCCAGCCAGAGCCCGGACTTGAACCCGATCGAACATCTCTGGAGAGACCTGTGCAGCCACGCTCCCCACAGAACTTGACAGAGCTTGAGAGGATCTGCAAACAAGAATGGGAGAAACTCCCCAAATACAGGTGTGCCAAGCTTGTAGCGTCATACCCAAGAAGACTTGAGGCTGTAATCGCTGCCAAAGGTGATTCAACAAAGTACTGAGTAAAGGATCTGAATACTTTTTGTAGATTGATGAGGAAAAAAACGATTTACTCAATTTTAGAATAAGGCTGTAACGTAACAAAATGTGGGAAAAGTCAAGGTCTGAATGCACTGTATATACACAGACAAAAGTATGTGGACACATCTTCAAATTAGTGGATTTGGCTATTTCATCCACACCCGTTGCAGACAGGTGTATAAAATCGAGTACACAGCCATGCAATCTCCATAGACAAACGTATGGGTGTGAATGTGTGTGGTTTTGTGTGAGAGTGTCAGTGTAGTGTATGTGAGTGTATATATAGTGTATATACTGTATAGTCTTGTGAGTGTGCATAGCGTCAGTGCAAGATCGGGTCAATGCAGATGGTAACCATTTAATTAACTATTTAGCAGTCTTCTGGTTTGGGGGTAGACGTTGGTCCGAGAACCAATGCTCCGGTACCGTTTGCCACACGGTAGCAGAGTGAACAGTCTATGACTTGGGTGGCTGAAGTCATTGGCAATCTTTCGGGCCTTCCTCTGACACAGCCTGATATAGAGGTCCTGGATGGCAGGGAGCTCGGCCCTAGTGATTTACTGGGCCGCCCCTCCAGCCTCTGTAGCGCTTTGCGGTAAAGGGCGGTGCCAAGACTCTCATCGCCGTCGGTGATTAGTCCTACCACCGTCGTGTCATCAGCAAACTTGATGATGGTGTTGAAGTCGTATTTGGCCACGCAGTCGTGGGAGAACAGGCAGTAGTCGTGGGTGAACAGGGAGAAAAGTGTATCCATCTGCTTGATGTTTTTCCTATCTCAATTTAGATATTGATGTCTGCCATCGTCTTGGTAACAGCCAGTGCTCCCTTAAGGTAATGTTATTCCGGGAAGATAATATTAGGCTACAGGCCTTATTCTGGCTAATCTCTGAAAACTCTATTGGGTGTGGTGTATTGGGTATGTGGTGATGCTGGCTTGGTAAAACATTTACGCCAATGATGAGGGTACTGTGTGTGTGTGTGAGAATGAGATACAGAATGAATGAGAGTAGCTCTATCATCTGCCAGGGCTTTTTGTCTTCGAGGCTCTTACTTAATGTAGGGATACACAACAACATCAATCCACTGAAATCTCTGTCAGGCATCCCTCTGAAATATATGTACTGTATATGATTCCAAGTGTCTTTGAACATTTGTTTTAATTGAATAAAAAAGGTAATGTCACTGTCTGAAGTGTGATTTGATTGAGTTGAGAGCACCAAAGAGTTGTGCTCATCCACATTTATATTTCCAAGATATTGTCTGAGTGCTCAAACACAGAACTGGAAAAAAGCACTGCCATCCCAATACATTTTTCCTTCTTAAAAACTTGAATCCTCATTTTCAAAATGGCTGACATTTTTCATAGTGGGAGTTCAATCCCCTAGCGTTCTGTTCCTAATCACTCTGTAGAATACACCCATGTGTGAGGGTACATTTTTTATTCATCTGATTATGTTTGAGGACTGTATCGTTTCAGAAGGGGAAATGTCAGATACTGTTCTACCGTAATTGATACCAAATCTGAAAGTGTGGTTGAATGCTTCCTTGCCCTCTCTTTTGTGTTTTGGTTTAGAAATGAACATACAAAGAAGTTTGCTGTGCTAAGATGAAGTCTCTCTATTTCCTTCTCCCTCAATTCCAAAAAGTATTATGCTTTACTTTAAGATAACAATGAAAAACAACTTGAAGTGGAGATTTGTAGATAGTATAATAAAAGGCTCAGTTTCAGAGACTAGGAGAACAAGCAAAAAAATATATATTTTTGGAGGCAATCTTCAGGATAATGTGTCTGGTTTCAGTGTGTTGAATACAACAATTGTTTTCAATCATAACAATGCATTTTGTGCTTCAGGAAAAATACTAACACACTAACATGAAGTTTTCAACAAACAGTGTGCTGTAAATGCATTCTGGGAATTTATATAGACTACATGGCCAAAAGTATGTGGACATGCCTTCAAATGAGCGGATTAGTCTATTTCAGCCACAGAAACATCGTAACAAATCTGAACTTGCTGTTAAAGGGTAGCGGTGTCCTTTCTAGGGGTTAGCAATAGTCTCCATAATCACAACCCAAGCAGAAAAATACAGATTTAAATATACGTAAATCATACTTCATTAATATATTTAAGTATCTATGATAAATATACTTTAGTGTATTTAAAATGCTCTAAATATAATTTTTTATATACATGTAATGCATTTAATATGAACTTTATTAGCATTTATGTATATTAAATACATAGAAAATTATCTAAATTGGGACACTTTTGTACTTATATTCTTAGTATATTAGATATAGAGCACAACAAATATACTTTGAATACATCTTAACTACATTTTATGTATATTTCTCAAATTAGAAGTATACACAAATTCTAATTCAGTGTAAATGTTGTACGTTTGATGTAGTTGACCAAACGTCGTTGTATTATTAGTATACTAGCATGATCAATTAAATGGTTTTTGAATTAGAATTCCTGTATTTTCTTTACAAATAAAGTGTATTTATAATGTTTTTCATGTATACTTTTACAAATAGACTTCTACTCATTAACCACATTGGCTATTGTAATTAGCCATGTAAAAGGTTAACTTGATTGACCAAGGCATCATCTCAGCCAATGTTACATCAGGCTACTTACAAAGCACTTGTGGTGGGAGCAGCACTTTAGAAGTAAAATTGTTGATAACTATGCACCGGTAGCATTTCACACTTTAGTTGTTCACATTACAGTGATAAATTAACAATGAAAAACATTTGTAATGCGTCATTCAAAGTACAACATTATTAGATTGGAAAACATCAAAACATGTCATTAAGTTAAATATGAGGGAAAACATATTATAAAATCAAAACTTTAACTGCAGAAAAGGATCCTAGGTAACGGTGGGAAAAGTACTCAAATACTTGAATAAAGATGCCGTAATAGAAAATGACTTGGTACAGATAAAAGTCACCTAGTAAAATACTACTTAAGTAAAAGACTAAAACTATCTGGTTTTAAATGCACTTATGTACCGTGATGGGAAAAGTACTAAATTGTCATACTTGAGTAAAAGTAAAAAGTAATTAATATTCCTTATATTAAGCATATATATATATATCTATATTATACATTTTTACGGACAGCAGAGGCAAGCCAGGCCGTGCTAGGTTGAATACTGGCCCACCGCTGGTTTAAAATATAAATATTTGAAAACTGAAAATTAAATAAAGGAACTTGATTCGCTGGTTGTATTGTCCCCTAACTAATCAAAAACGTTGCAAATGCAGTAAGAAGTTACTGGGACCTAATTGGTTAAATCGCAGTCATATGGTAAATCATAAGCACCTAGGCTACAGGGAGGCCTGCCGCTTGGTCAGCGCATGCCCGGCAAATATGAAATAGTCCGTGAAAAGCCCTAGCCTATCGCAATATTTCAAAATTCAATCGCAGGATAAACACAAGGCACATTTTTTCCTGAGTGATCATTTCAAATGATTTAACTGTAAAACGTACTGTAGTTTATTCCCATTAGTAGGCTACACCGGGACTAATCTATTGGCACCAGCGGAGAGCGTCGGACATATGCCTGTTGAGTGCGCATATTCACCGTCTTCATTGGGCGAGTCAGTGCCACTGGAAAGTCTAGCACCATTCTTCACTCCTGTCTAGATGTATGTCATATAGTCAATATGTATCCCCTTTTCGCAGGCCTAGATTAGATTAAATAAATGTATTCTAGTTCGGACTGAGCTGCTACGCCAAACATGAGAAACTCACACGCCTCCTATGATGTGTATTTAATTATGTGTGTTTATTGTTTCAGCGGTGTTGTTGTAAACGGTTTTAACCTGTGCTGCCTACTTGGCAATAGGCCTAATAACGGGCTTGTTTGAGAAGGGAAATGTGTGGTGTTTCTTGGTCACATGTATCACGTGTTAAATTATGCAATTGCACAAATTTTCACTTACAATGTCGATGTTTTTGCTGGAAAATATTGGCCCAGCTCCAGACACTTTTACTCTGCCTCAGACACAGCAATTTCTGCCTACGCCTCTGACGGAGAAACAGGGGACACACTCCAACGTCATTTGCAAACGCAGTATTTGTGTTTATTGAGTCCGACAAATCAGAGGCAGGAGCAATGACAACGTGTTATATTGATAGGTACGTGAATTGGACCATATTGCTTTTCTACTTGAGCATTTGAAATGAAACAGGTACTTTTTGTTTCAGGGAAAATGTATGGGAGTCAAAAGTACATATTTTCTGTAGGAATGTAGTGGAGTAAAATTACAAGTTGTCAAACAGATACCCCCCAAAAAACTTCTTAAGTTTAAGTATTATTACTTTTTGGGACATTGGTGAAGCTCACTACCATGTATTATCAATCTGATATGTGCCGGAGTTTGGCATAGAGTCAGTAATGTGAGTAATGGCAATACCTGAGTCTGGTTCAATGAGGGGATGCCAAAGCCACTCTCAGGCCTGCAGCGAGACAGCTGCTGTTTACAAACACATGTAGTCCTTGCAAATAGTTTAGAGATACATAGAAACTCAGACCAAGCAGTTTGAGAATAGCAGCAACACAAATCCTTTTAAAACAGCATCCACAAATTGCAATAGCATGGACATGAGATGGCAGTACCCCAATGCAGTTGTAAATGAACTGGTAAAAATGGCAGGTCCTATACTTACTCTGTGTCACCGCACATATATAGTTCACTGAGATGTTTGCCAAATAAAGTGTGTTGAAAATATTCGAGTAAGTACCAGGAGATAAAAATGATTTACGTTACTAGGTCCCTTATCATGACACTTTACACATTCCCACCCACTTTGATGTAACCCAATAAAGACACCCTGACATCTTGAATCACTGCACACATTTATAGCAGCAGACCCCCCCCTCCCCCCCTTCCATACCACGGCAGTCGGTTTGGTCATCAAATTTCCTGATCCACCTTAACAGCTGTAGTCTGAGGAACACAGGCCCCCCTCAGTCGACACAGTCAGAGAAGGGAGAGGGCCGCGAAAACTAGGGCACAGCAAAACTGACCCCTTTCCCTCAAACTAGAGGCACAAATCCAACAGAGAGAGAGAGACAAAGAGTAATAGGGTGTAGGCTGTTCAGGAGTGAAGGCCGCGAAAATCCACCATCGAAGCCTCCAGAAGTCTGACGTCCCCACAGGTTTGACGTCCCTTCAAGTCTGATCCAAGCGAGGACCTCGGTGCTACGCATTTCTTCTTCTTTGGACATCTTCTTGTCAGTGTATCCACGTACAAAACTGCACCATGCACAAACGTACGAAGGTGAAGATCACGTTCTTTGTGATCCTGGTGGGTATGGCGTCCATGTTRACGGCGGTGGTGACGGACCATTGGGCCGTGCTGAGCCCGCGGGTGGAGCAGGTGAACGCGACGTGTGAGGCGGCCCACTTTGGCCTCTGGAGGCTGTGTAAGAAGGCCATCTACATCAGTGAGGCGGACTACAATGGAAAGGGTTGTGGCCCCATCAGCTTACCTGGAGGTAAGACAAGATAACACGGAGACGGCTTATAGGTTGGACCTGAAAATCTGCACTGTCTGTGTCTATCCGAACCCTGGACCTCTCTGTCCAATGTCTGAGGCTACCTAATGTAACACCGACCAATGTGGCACTTTAAAACATTGTCTGTGTCTATAACTATTGTTAAATCGGATACACTAACTGCTGATCAAGAAATATGTGCCATCACACAGTATAAAAAACAGTATTTGGATTGTTGTAGAGATTGGGTTTGGTGGAAGGGGGTCAGTGAACTCTTGTCAAGGTCATGGTTCAACACTTAGCGGTTAGCCATGTCACCAAGCACCAGTCATCTTTGCAATGTGGCCAGCTAATGTTCCTCTTAACCCACAAGCCTTCCTGGTGTGTAGAACCGCTTGTCAGACAATTATTTCATTGAGATATTGAGGCTTCAGAAGCCGGGAAACAAGAGGTAACTACCCAACAGTGTGAGGATTAGCATATGCTACAATAAATAGCGCAACAATAAGATAAACTAAGTCAAGCACTTTCAGACTAATCTTGACCTTTAAAGTCCCAATCCAGCTACATCCCCACAGTAATTAAACGATGAGGTGTCTCTCTCCCCCAAGCTGAGGTGTTTGCCAGCTCCTCAGCAACTATTGAAGCTGCAGTATCCCCTGAGTCCCAGCTCTAACAAGGCTAGCTCCAAGGCCTTAAAATACACTCTATAATGACTGCAGTTATCATTTACTCCAATCAAAACAGGACCATGGGCAGAATTCAATCTGGACCACGGAAGATCCGTTTTGTAGCACGGTTGACATTTAAAAAGGTCATTTTTTGCAAACATCTGCAGCATTTACTTTGAATGCGATCTCCGTTTCTGGTTAGGGAAGGTTTTAATAGTCACAGCGGGTACGACATCTCCGATACACTTGCTAATAAACTCGCTCACCGAGTCAGCGTATACATCAATGTTGTTGTCTGAGGCTATCCGGAACATATCCCAGTCCACGTGATCGAAGCAATCTTGAAGCGTGGAGTCCGATTGGTCAGACTAGCGTTGTATTGACCTGCGCACGGGCGTTTCCTCTTTTAGTTTCTGTCTATAGGCTGGGAGCAACAAAATGGATTCATGGTCAGATTTGCCGAAGGCAGGGCTTTGTATTCATCGCGGAAGTTCGAGTAGCAATGATCCAGAGTTCTGCCAGCTCGTGTTGCGCATTCGATATGCTGATATAATTTAGGGAGTATTGATCTTAGGTTAGCTTTGTTAAAATCCCCAGCTACAATAAATGCAGCCTTATGGTTTCCAGTTTACATAGAGTCCAGTGAAGTTCTTTCTGGGCCGACGAGGTATCTGCTTGGGGGGGATATACACGGCTGTGACTGTAATCGAAGAGAATTCTGTTGGAAGATAATGTGGTCGGCATTTGATTGTAAGGAATTCTAGGTCAGGTGAACAAAAAAGTAATGCAGTGGATAGGCGCCAAGATTAATATAACCTTTCTAGTGGGTACAATACCAGACACCAGGGTTTCATTTGGTATCGCTAGCTCTATTTGGGAATGAATAGCCTCACATCTAAATGAGAGAAATACCAACCACTAGGACAGTTCATGCCCCTCTGTCATCTCTAGGATGATGGTGCTCTCTAAGTGACCCTCCATGAGTTTTGCCATCTGTTGGAATAAAAAATGTATATATATATATATATTTTAGCTAGTAGTCTACATAGATCAAGGAGAAATGGAGATCTCCGTATGCATGTACATAGAGGTTGCTCACCTTGTTTGCCTTCCTAAATAATCATAACAGATGGTTAGAAAATAAGAATGACTGTAAAACAGGATATTGACATCATTTATTACATATGAATACTGTCCAGAACAGCAAACATACAATCTAGGTTAGGGATGTGGCGAGATGTTCAGCCAAAGCCAATATAGCAACTGTTACAGAAACAAAGATATCGGTGGGATTTTCTGTTGTGCGCAGCACTATGCAGCGGGCCAATGGAGGATAAATATAGGCTGTGTAAATACCCAGCTGTCCCGGGGTAAGAGCCGTGAGGGAGTCAAGTGTGTGCCCACCTTCAGAGCCCATCTGAGTGACAAGGCCACCTGCACAAGCCAGGCATAGCCCTTCAACCCCTAACCCCTAACCCCCTTCCTGGCGCTGCCCTGCTACCCACTGTCCAAAATCATTTCCCGTCCCATGGGGGTGGGCTACAAGGGTCCTGGGGTAGAACTTCAACCACATACCAGTGGTGGGAGGGGCAACCCGGCTGTGGAAGTGCCAATGATGATTTGTTGCATGTTGGTCTTTCTGGTTTGCTTTTCTGTCTATAACGATCTCAATGGTAGAGTATCTAATGGTTGGTTATATTTCCCTATTTCTATTTTAGACATGAGCTTAAATGTTTGTATTTAACTTGTGTTTCGTATTCATCCTATCTGGCACCATCCGATATAAACTGGAGTCGTCTTTGGGGGGGGTTCAGGGTGGGTCATTTTCGGCTACGACACGTTGTAGCTATAGCCTATGCAACAGGCAAAGAGAGTGAAAACATGGGGCTGAAAGAAATGCCTAACATAGCCCCTTATGTTGATGAAACGGCAGACAAACTCACTGTGAAGCACCTCATTACAGCGCGATAGTGGAGTCTTATTTTGATCTCTTCACCTTTTTAAAGATAGATGAGGTACTGTTTAGTAGTGCGTAGAATTTCTGCTTTGAGCAGGTCAGCTAATTGATACGCTATTGACTTGCCAGTAGAGTTCCATCGGGTGCCATTACTTATCGTCTCCTTGAGATGTTGACGTCGGCGAAGTGGCTCCTAGTTAGGGTGCGGTTTGGACTCTATTCGCACTGAAATGTATATACCCTGTTGGTGTGGAGAGGCCTGGGGTGTCACTGAGATGTTACACAGTGAGACCACCCTGGCATTACTAATCCACTCACTGCTAATCCACTCACATAGACAGAGCATTGTCTGGACATGTGCTGAGTCATAACGTTCCGGGGTAGAATTAATACAACACAAAGAGAGCCATGGCATCTAGTAGTGTGGGACTATATTCATGGATGTTGTAGTAGGATGTCCTTTGGTGGTATCTATACCTAGGTATTACATGCGAGGGTTAGGTTAGTAAACATGCTGGAGGTAGAACCTCGTTGTCGTGCGTCCTTATTTTAGATCATACTACATGGTGTCAGAAGTGGTTTTAATAATCACATAAACGTGAAGGACGTACCAAGTAAATCATACATTCCGGCTGTTTCAAAGCAGGGAGGGCACAGTGTTGGAGATAAAACAGCGCATATCATTATTCTGCTAGCTAACGAGCAAGGACTAAGTTACTGCCAAGCAACATGTTGCAAGAGGAAGTAACTGGCGAGATTTCAGGGTTTGCGACTCCAAGTTCAACGGGCTCTGGCGCAAACACGGACAGGCCAGTGGCTAGTGCTGACGGATTTTGCATTAGTCCCCCCGAGAATTTTGTTTGTATGGACATTCAGGCACTTTGAAAGGTACAGAGTAGCATCAGGCTTAAACGTGAAAAATGAGGCATTTCAAGTTAATACACTGATCTACTCTATGGGCGATGAAGCCGAGGATATATTAAATGCTTCAACGTTGACCGAGGAAGAGAAACTTAACTACAGTGCCGTTAAAGACTGTTTTGAAACGCATTTTGTAGGGGAAGACAACATTATATTTGAGAGAGCTCGGTTTAATATGCGCAAACAGGAGCAGGGTGAAACCGCCACAGTTTTATCACAGCTGTTCACAAACTAGCAGAACATTGTCAGTTTGGCGCGCTCAGGGAAGAGCTGATCCCAGATCGGATTGTAGTGGGAATAAGAAATATCACTTTCTGAAAAGTTACAGTTGGATTCCCAGCTTACCTGGTTTACAGCTTTGGACAAGGTTAGGCAGAGTGAGACAGTAAAAAGACAGCAGACGATACTGCGCGACAGCAGCTCCTTGCAGAGCGAAGAGAGTGAAGAAATAAATGCATTTTCATACCGAGCTAAAAAAAACAGAGGGGAACACAGAACAGAGACAGACGTGGAGAAAACAATCACAGACAGCACCAGTAGCTAGTTCAAGTGTTTTGTCGCAAATGTGGGAAATCCCCTTTCCACAGATGGAAAGATTGCCCAGCAAAGGATGCGGAATGCAGGAAATGTCACAGGAGAGGACACTTTTCAGCTGTCTGTCGATTAAAGCAAATGCATGAGGTCTCAGAGGAGGTACAGCAGGACAGCATCTTTCTGGGAGAAGTAAAGGAAAACAACTGACTGGTGTGCAGGGATGGTAGTGGTCCCAAAAGCCAATGGGGACATAAGGATCTGTGTGGACATGACTAACTTGAATGAGGCACTCTGCAGAGAGACACATCTTACCATCAGTGGAGCAGTCACTGGCTCAGTTGGATGGCTCACAAGTCAGGTTTCTGGCAGACACCGCTGTCATCAGAGAGTAGGGCGCTCACAACGTTTATAACACCGTTTGGCCGTTACCGTTTTGCCATTTGGAATCGCTTGCGGTCCTGAGCATTTCCAAAGACGCATGTTCCAGCTGTTGGATGGGCAGAGTGGCGTCATAGTCCACGCGGACGATGTGCTCGTGTGCGGAACGGACAGAGCAGAACATGATGTAAGGCTCACAGCAGTTCTGACCCGACTCCAGGAGACTGGCCTGACACTCAATGAAAAATGCACTTTTCCACAGGCAGAGGTCTTGTTCTTGGGACACAAAATCAGTGCAGCTGGAATAGAGCCGGACCCGGAGAAGATCAGCGCCATCACAGATATGCCCAGACCCCAGAATGTGGCTGAAGTCAGGACCTTCTTAGGCATGGCCACATATGTGGGTAAGTTCCTCCCACAGTTCTCAGATACAACCAAACCTCTGAGAGACTTACTAGCCAAAGAGAATGACTGGTCATGGGGTCACATGCAACAGGTAGCGTTTGACAAAATCAAAGGAGATCTGGCCTCACAGAGAGTGCTGGCCCAGTACCGTCCCCACGCTAAGACAAAGGTATCAGCAGATGCATCATCCTTTGGGCTAGGGGCGGTCCTCACACAGATGCAGGACAACATGGAGTGGCGTCCAATAGCATACATCTCCCGAAGCTTATCTGACACAGAGCAAAGTTATGCACAAGTGGAGAAGGAGGCGTTGGCTATCACATGGGCATGTGAAAGGCTCAGCCAATACCTTATTGGCCTGCAGTTTACACCAGCGACTAACCACAAACCACTGTTGGCTCTGTTAGGGACAAAAGCACTGGACGACTTGCCTCCCAGAGCTCTGCGCTTCCGCCTCAGATTGCTGAGGTTCACCTACAAGATGGTGTATGTGCCAGGGAAGGCACTCATCACAACAGATGCACTCTCTAGGGCCACAATTAAACGTCCATTATGAGAGGAGGAGCAATGTCTAGAGGGTGAGGTACAGGTGTCCATTAATGCAATAAGGGACAGCCTACCTGCATCTCAGACCAAACTGCAGTAGATTGCAGAGGAGCAACAACGAGACCCCATCTGCTGACAGGTAGTGCAGCAGTGCAAAAAGGGATGGCCCAGGCAGGAGGAACTGCCTCAGCTGCTGAAGCCCTATTGGGTGCACCAAAGTGACGTCCACTGTAATGGAGACCTTCTCAGAGGGACACATGAGGGACACATGGGGATAACCAAATGCAGACTGAGGGCTCAACAGTCGGTGTGGTGGCTTGGTCTGAGTACTCAGATTGCCAAGCTAGTGGCCCAGTGTGAGGTCTGTACAAAATGTCAACCTTGTCATCAGGAGCCAATGATGGCAATGGAGCTGCCAAAACGGCCATGGCAAAGGGTAGGGGCGGATATGTTCTATTGGAAAAATGACACTTATCTGCTAGTGGTAGATTACTATTACAGATACATTGAAATAGCAAAGACACCCATAACCACATCAGCTGGTTTTATCAATGGATTAAAGTCATTTTTTTTCCAGGAAAGGAATCGCTGAGGTCCTGGTTACAGATAACGCTGAGGTCCTGGTTACAGATAACGCTGAGGTCCTGGTTACAGATAACGCTGAGGTCCTGGGTTACGATAAACGCTCCCCAGTTCTCTGCGAGCTGCTTTTCTGCTTTCCCCGCAGAATATGACCAGTAGCCCCTACCATGCACAGAGTAGTGGTGAGGCAAGAGAGAGCTGTGAAAACAGTCAAGGGACTGCTGAAAAAGAACAAGGATCCATACAGGGCTCTGTTAGCTTACAGAGTTACACCACTGCATCATGGGCCGTCGCCTGCCGAGCTCCTGATGTGCAGGAGGCTGCGTTCCCCATTGTCTGTCTCGCCGGCTCAGCTTAAACCCCGATGGCCTAACAGGAAGGCCTTCGCTGAGAGGGACAAACGGCTGAAACAAACAAACTGGAGACTTTAATCGGAGACACCGTGCTACGGAGAGGTCAGAGCTGGCAGAAGGTCAACGTGTGTGGATTACAAACTCAAAGACACCAGCAATAGTGCTGAGGAAAGCGGATGCCCCACGCTCCTATGTGGTGGACACAGGCTCAGAAGAGATCTAGATCTACCAGCCACACAGACTGAGGCCACAGAAAATGCACAAAAAGAGGGTGAAGGAGAGAGAACGCTCACAGAGCCACAAGCGAGCCCATAAAGGGATGTGAAGCGCTGAAAGACTGTTACGTGAAGAGAAAACATACTGTTGGGGACCATACCCAGCAAAAAGGGACTGTCCCTAAGTTAATGTTCATACTGTGTGATTTAATGCTTTCATACTGTTTCAGGATGGGAAGTAGCATGTTAGAGAATAATACTGGTTTCCAAATTGCATTTCAGTTATGCTTCAGTGGTTATGCATGTTGAGTTCTTGTTCGTGGGAGAGGGGAAGATGTAGTAGGATGTCCCTTGGGGGTATCCGTACCTAGGCATGACATGCGAGGGTTAGGTTAGTAAACATGCTGGAGGTAGAACCTCGTTGTCGTGCGTCCTTATTTTAGATCATACTACAGATGTGGATAGACATGGGCGAGCCTTTACAAGTCCTTATAGAATTCCAAGCACATATACTGTAAGCCAGTTCCTGGAAGGCCCGAGTCTCTTCTACCCATCATTAGAGAGACCTTTTGAGTGTCTTCCAATGCCATTAGAGAGCACAGCGGCACAGACCATGTGGGTGCGAGGGAGCGTGCACGTGTGCTTGCCTACCTGCGTTCAGTGTGTGTGTGTGTGTGTGTGCGTATTTGTGCCAACCTGACTGACTGCCTTTATATTGTGTGTGTGTGTCTCTAAAAGGTGAGGATGGGAGTGTGTAATGAGGACATCAAAAGCTAATGAGGCAAGCTCCGCCGTCGCATAATTGGCATAATCCCTGGATTTAGTGTTTCAATTAACAAACACAGAAGGACAGCGACACAGCCCCAATGCCTGTTCAAGTGTCTCATAATGCAGCGTGGGCTCTCTCTCTCCTGTCAGCGCAATGAAAAGGCACTTGGTCTTCAGCATGATGACAAGAATCACTTCTGGTCCATTACAGTTATTAACACAGGAGTTTGTGGTGCGGAGAGATACTACCGAAGCTAGAGCCAGAGGCTTTTGTTAGAGGGGTGAACGACTTAAAATGGCTGGGTCGAGCTGAGGTGACTCAGCAATTGACCTTTCAAGGCCCGAATGTACTCTGACTCTTCTATAAACTAGCTCTCTCTCTCTAAACCAAAACATTGAATTCTGTGGCTAGCCACCTCGTTCCCCTGCCCGCCTTACATGATAAAAAGAGCAGACGAGCCAGTTGCTAAGTAACCACCTCTGGGTTTTCCCTTGATGGCCAGTCTCGGTCCTCATTCACAAAAACATCCTCTATTTGTGAGAGTCAAAACATTAAAACATTTAGATCCTTTTTCATGGTCCTTTACCTTACCAAAACCAATCATTGCCAGGTTGTATAATAGTCAAATAAGGATGTTTTGTGAGCATATTTTAAGGTAACAGAACTAGATAACAACCAAAATCTGACATATTTAACTTTAGGTTTTCATCCTGTACTGAAAAATACATCTTTATCTGGTTGTAACACAGACCAGTTGGTTGTACTCTGATTATATGATGATGTCTTCTCAACTAGAAAACCAGTTTACACCGAGAAAATTAAGTCATTAATCATGTGCCAAATTTGGTCAGCTGGATTCCACTCATTAAAGAGTGCTTTGCTGGCGCCAAATCCAGCTAATTGAACCTGCACATACTTTGTGTATCTTTCTTTATTAGCCTTCTCTCAATAATACATCCAAACTGGCAACCCCACCCACCAGTAACTCTATCTTCCTAGTTGTCCTGGGAGAAGGGGAATTATCTCTAGCCCATGTGTATGTGTGGATTTGAGGAACGCTGGAGCCGATGTGATAATATGCTTAGCTCACATAATTCTACATGACAGCCTGTCACTTACTCCTGCGTGGTCCCTGCAGTTGGCCCACAACATTAGATGCCAAGTATCTGATGCAGAGCAAGCCTCTCCGGTGACAGAACAGAGTTGAGCGACTGAAGTTCCTCCTAACGTCTGAGTGACAGAGCCGTCTGCCGCCGCTGTTTACAAATATAGTTTCCCCGGCGAATGGATGTTTTGAAGTTCTGGTTTAGCATCAAAGCGTAAGGCGATACTCCTAGCCCTCTGCAATCGCTGTGATCGTATTCTGTGGGTCAGTTTTTACTCGTGCTTAGCACGGATCCCCAGAGGTTAGCACATTGGGCCTAGCAAAGTGAACGGGATGCCCCTATAGGCTGCGCGTGAGTTTCAAGTTAGTGGAGGCTAAAAAATAAAGAATTGCATGCATCTATCTATTTGCAGACTAATGTAAGATAGCATTCTATTCCTAACATGATGAGTGGATTGGAGTCATAAACTAGGCTAATAATATAACTAACTCACTGTTCGCAAAAAAATACCGTTCGGCTTTTCTCTTCCTTTATTTGCACACGTCCAGAGCTCGGCCCCAGCTAGATGGATTTTAAAAAATGAGGATCCGAAAAAAATTGCCGTTTATAAACATATTTCATGCAATTCTACGACACTTTCGTCTCCATCACTGGAAACGAGCAGAATCTTTAACGCCACAAAAATCGCAGGCTACTCTCTCACCGGGGATATGGCCGATGGTCTCCGTCATAGTGCCAATAAAATAGCCTATTGTGAGTTGAGAATTTTGATAGCCTAACTTCACCGACAGCCGCAAATCAACAATCCGCTATTTGATATGGTGCGCCGCCTGCCCAAATTGCGCGCTTCTCAACTGTAGGTTATGCCCTGGCATTGTGATTTAAAACAGTCCACAGCTATTTTTTAAAAGAAGCGAATCTTCCTTTGTGGCTAAATCATGCTCTCTGGTGTAGTGCTTTGAAGGAATGTATTTATTGTTGTATACACAGGAGTAATGATCATTTTGGCAAGTTGAATTAAATGTACTTCCTATTGGATGCGCCATTTATGGATGCCAAACATCCTATGCTAACACAAAATCAGACACTGTCAATCAACATGGTGAAGATAGATAAGGGTTTTATGTGAACTCAGCGCAAACCATCAGATGAAAGTGGTGCGCCTAAATGTTGATCCGTGTGGATTAACAACTGTTACATTGCAATTACAGAATGCTTATTAATCGGTACCATTTACAAGTAGTTTAAAGGTAGTCCATGTAAAAAGCATCAAAATCCTTTTATCAGTTTTTTATGAAGTTAGCGTCTTTACATTTGTGAAACAGTTTTTGGTAAACACATTGGTCTATTATGCTACTTTATTTCCGAAGTGTTGTGCATCTATTATGAAATAAATATAGCTATTTTCACGATTATTTAGTATCTTCTGTGATGTTCAGTGTATTGATGAGAAACTGCACATTTGTTACGACCTGAACCTCCAGCTGACCGTGTTTTCATGTCTCCTACAGCGGAGAACTGCACCTACTTCAAACACTTCACTCCAGGGGATGAGTCTGAGATTTTTGAAGTCAAAACCCAGAAAGGTAAGGTTTCTTTTGTACCTCGTCCATACACACGTTAATAATGGCCTAACAAACACACCATGATTCTGTTTTGTAACTTTCATGTACAAAACATTAGGAACACCTTTCTACTATTGTGTTGCACCCCCTTTCGCCCTCAGAACAGCCTCAATTCGTCGGGGCATGGACTCGAAAGGGTTCGATACAAGGTATCGAAAGGGTTCCACGGTGATACTGGCTCATGGTGACTCTAATGCTTACTTACCACAGTTGTGTTAAATAGGCTGATGTCCTTTGGGTGATGGACCATTCTTGATACACATGGGAAACTGTTGAGTGTGAAAAACCCAGCAGCATTGCAGTCCTTGACACACTCAAATCAGTGTGCCTGGCACCTACTACCATACCCCGTTCAAATGGCACACACACACAATTTATGTCTCTCTTGTCTCATGGCTTAAAAATCCTTCTTTAACCTGTCTCCTCCCGTTCATCTACACTGATTGAAGTGATAAGGGATCATAGCTTTCACCTGGATTACCCTGTTCAGCCTATGTCATGGAAAGAGCAGATGTTCCTAATATTTTGTACACTTGGTTTATACACTATATATACAAAAGTATGTGGACACGCCTTCAAATTAGTGGATTTGACTATTTCAACCACACCCGTTTTAGACAGGTGTATAAAATCAAGCACACAGCCATGCAATCGCCATAGACAAACTTTGGCAGTAGAATGGCCTTCAATGTGGCACCATCATAGGATGCCACCTTTACAACAAGTCAGTTCGTAAAATTTCTGCGCTGCTAGAGCTGCCCCGGTCAACTGTAAGTGCTGTTATTGTGAAGTGGAAACGTCTAGGAGCAACAATGGCTCAGCCTCAAAGTGGTAGGCCACACAAGCTCACAGAATGGGGCCGCCGAGTGCTGAAGCGAGTGGCGCATAAAAATCATCTCTCCTCGGTTGCAACACTCACTACTGAGTTGCAAACTGCCTCTGGAAGAAACATTACCACAAGAACTGTTCGTCGGTAGCTTCATGAAATGGGTTTCCATGGCCGAGCAGCCACACACAAGCCTAAGATCACCATGCGCAATGCCAAGCGTCGGCTGGAGTGGTGTAAAGCTTGTCGCCATTGGACTCTGAAGCAGTGGAAACCTGTCTCTGGAGTGATGAATCACGCTTCACCATCTGGCAGTCCGATGGACGAATCTGGGTTTGCCAGGAGAACGCTACCTGCCCCAATGCATAGTGCCAACTGTAAAGTTTGGTGGAGGAGGAATAATGGTCTGGGGATGTTTTTCATGGTTCGGCTAGGCCCCTTAGTTCCAGTGAAGGGAAATTGTAACGCTACAGCATTCAATGACATTCTAGACAATTCTGTGCTTCCAACTTTGTGGCAACAGTTTCAGAAAGGCCCTTTCCTGTTTCAGCATGACAATGCCCCCTGTGCACAAAGCAAGGGTCCATACAGAACCCCCATCGAACACCTTTGGGATGAATTGGAACGAGCCAGGCAGTGAGCCAGGCCTAATCGCCCAACATCAATGCCCGACCTCACTAATGCTCTTGTGGCTGAATGGAAGCAACTCCCCACAGCAATGTTCCAACATCTAGCGGAACGTCTTCCCAGAACAGTGGATGTTGTTATAGCAGGAAAGGGGGGACCAACTCCATATTAATGCCCATGATTTTGAAATGAGATGAGCAGGTGTCCACCTACTGTTGGTCATGTAGTGTATCTTCAAGAACAGAAGAAGTGTGTTCTTTGATGTCCTTCTGGCAGAATGTTTCATAAGCGAAGATTCAAAGGAAACAGTCATAAAAAAAAATAGGCAACAATGAAACATGGGTGGTGAATAATACAAGCCAAATTGGATACATCTCAACTCAAACAGTCCATGCTAGGCGCAAGGCAGGGCTGCCCGTTGTCTCCTAAGTTTCATGGACAAATGTTAACAAAAACAAAACGTACAAAGACCCAGACAATACTGCTTTATTCTAAGCTTTGCGCACACAACCAATGGTGATTTGGTCATTCTTTGGATTTGTGCATCAGCCTTGAATTAATTTCAACACAAGCAGAAACATTTAGGTATATAGAGTTTTGGTAGGCGCAAGCCAAGTCAACTGAGTAGATATAAGCTCTGGCAGGTAGCGTGATGGAACTCCATGTGACAGAGTGAATCCCTGTCACCGCCCATTCCCTTCTCTCCTGGATATTTTCCTTCTCCCATCTCCCCACTAGCCCCCTTGGTGACCCTGCCAGTACTGTGAACATGCTTTTGCCCATTAGACACATGTACTCTCACATATGACAGGACTTCCATGTGATGCACGTAAGGGCGCCAAGCACATGCAGGGCCTTGTCAGACCCAATCAGTAGGGTGTAAATCATAATAGATTTACACACACACACAGCTATGTCTTACTATACTTGTGAGGACTTTTTGGGGACCAACAATTGATTCCCATTCAAAATCCTATTTTCCCTAACCCCTAAATTAACCTTAAACCTAACCCTAACCTCAACCCTAATCCCTAAACCTAACCCTATTTCTAACCCTAAAACCTAAGCCTAAAACAGCCTTTTTACAAGTGAGGACCGGCAAAATGTCCTCACTTCTCTGAATTTGAGATGGTTTACTATTCTTTTGAGGACTTTTGATACTCAAGTATAGTAAAACATTTATACACACACACACCCTTTAAGCCCACTATGGTCCTTTGAGACCCCTCTTTCAAAGTCACTGAGATCTCTTCATCTAGCCATGGTACCCAAAATAATGGGCAACTGGGCATTTATATACATGACCCCTAAGCATGGTGGGATGTTTTAATTGCTTCATTAACTCAGGAACCACACCTGTGTGGAAGCACCTGCTTTATAGCCTTCATTTACACAAGTGTTTCCTTTATTTTGGCAGTTACCTGTATATTGGTTTATTCTCTTCAAGAAGAACATTTGTGTATTCTTTGATGTCCCTTTGACAGAATGTTTCATAAGAGAAGATTCAAAGGGAGAGTCATAAAAACAAACAAGCAACATGGGATATGAAACATGGGTGGTGAATAGTACAAGCCAAATTGGATACATCTCAACTCTATGCTAGGCGCATGGCAGGGCTGCCCATTGTCTCCTTCTAAGTTTTATGGACAAACGCTAACAAAGACCAAAGCACAAAGAACCAGACATACCCCTTCATTCTAAGCTTTACACACATAACCAATGGTGCCTTGGGGCTGGAGTCAATCCGCATCACCAAAGTTCAGCGCGATTGAAATTTGAAGGTAATTTCCGATTGAGCCGACTTATGGAGTCCTAACTGTCAATGCAGTCGGAAGATTGCCTTTACTTTCCTAACGCGCAGTAGCGCAGCTCTTCAGCGCTACGGATTGAATGGGGCCCTTGGTCTTTGTTAGCATTTGTCCATCAGCCTTGGTTTCAACACAAGCAGAAACATTGAAGTATATAGACTTTTCCCAGCATACCAAGTTAACTGAATGGATAGCCAGCTAGCACATTTGGTTCCAAGGAAATTGTGGAAACGTACGTTTTTGGTTTCCCATTGGTTCTGCGAACGAAGCCATATGTTTCCTGACCGGTAGAACTGAACATTTTTTAAACATTCTGAAAACGGAATGATAATTTAGCCTGTTCTGGGAATGTTCGTTTTTAGGTGGCAGGGAGGTTCTGAGAACGTTTTACTATGGTTCCCTGGAAGTTTTCCTGGGAGGTTTTTATTTTACGTTCTGAGATCAGAAATTATAGGTTAATTTGGTGTTTTTTGAATAACTCCCTTAAAACTTTCCCTGAATTTTTCAAGAACATGGAAATCTTGCTTAGGCATTAATCATGCAAATACATGTATTTTTTTTATTATGGCACGGCGTCAGTGAGATTCAAACCTATGACCTTCTGTTCTCTATCCATGGAATTAGTCCACTGCGTCACCAGGACAGAGCTAGCATGCCATGTTTGTTTATTACTCAGCTGTTTACAACGCTGTTCATTTTAGTCTATTCAAACAGACCCCATTTCAAAGGAAACAAGCACTCGTTAACATCAGGTGTGGCCAATTAGTTGGCACGGACAACACACTTGAACACACTTAGCAAGATAGAGGATAGAGTTTTGTTGACGCTGAGAACAGAATGTATATGTTGAAAAGAAATACATTCTTTGAACTAGTGTTGTCACGATACCAGTATTGTGATTCTACGATACCAGATTTTCCATGGCAAAAAAGAAAGCACGAAACATGACTCAACTCTATGGTCCTTTAAAACCTACTTTTGTTAAATATGGTGTGCTATAGCTTGGAAAATAAGCAAATGTCACTCTGGGTGACAGCATAAGACTTCTTGTATCCAACATTAGGAATGTTTCCCTCAAGAAATGTAATCCGCTTCATAATTTGTTTCCTTTTCTTCCATACTTCCTCGTATCGCGATACTGGTATTTGAGAACACTACTTTGAACACTACTAATGTTTTCTTGACTTGCAGAAAACGTTATGCTGAAGTATTGAAATTCCCATCAAAAAACATATGGTTCTCAGAATGTTATGTGTTAGCTGAGTATACGATCTGCCAGGTAGCATCAATGGAACTCCATGTGACAGAGCTAATCCCGCTCAACGCCCATTCCCTTCTCACTTGGATATTTTCCTTCCATCTTTCCACTAGCCCCCTCTGTGACCCTGCCAGTACTGTGCACATTTGGCCCATTCAACGCATGTACTCTCACATATGACAGGACTGCTAAGCACATGCAGGGCCTTGTCAGACCTAATCAGTAGGGTGTAAATTGGAATATATTTACGCACACACACACACACACTTGTTTTTATAGTTGATGATGTCAGTCAGTTTGTAACATGGTTTATGGGGACCCACCGTTCCCATGGTCCTATCAATGAATTGAACACATCACATTTTTTCATTTTATATGTAGAAGATACATCTGACTACAGATTTGTACATCGGATCAAATTGAAATAATATACCTGTAAATGCACAGGCTTGTAAAGACATATAGTTTATAAGGACATACGTTATAAGGACATTGTGTATATGAGTACATATAAGGAGAGATGTACTGGATATTTTCATCCTAACGACTCATTTTTTGTTTGCAGGGGTCACTGGGGAGGTGATTTCTCACAGTCAAAGTCCTGCAATAAGAGCTATGATGCTAATATTTGTGTAAACTCTGTCACTGAGTAGGCTGATGCACCATTTCATGGGTGCACACACTATAGGTAAAGCGATATGAATGTTCAATACGTTCAATAGTCTGAATAGTGAGGTGATTTCACACAGTTAAAGAGCCACTGAACACGCCGATCGGCCCGTTTTTTTCTGTCGCTCATTAGAAAAATGTGATTTCAGTCTTGGTGTTTTGTTTTCTGACCAATTACACGTTTAGTTAATGATGTTTGTCCCCCATGAGACACTGTAGATGCGGAAGCCTATTTCACTTCCTCCAAATCCCCAGAAGGAATCTAAGATAACTCAAGAAATCTATAATTAATTTTGACGTTTTTGCCAAGGATGTTTTAGTTGTGCAATTTTACATCTGACTAACACGGAACCAAACCCGGCTGCGCGCGCCATCATGCATAAATGTATTTTGTCCCCCCACACCAAACGCGATCACGAAACGCAGGTTAAAATATCAAAACAAACTCTGAACATATTATATTAATTTGGGGACAGGTCGAAAAGCATTAAATATTTATGGCAATTTAGCTAGCTAGCTTCCACTTGCTAGCTAATTTGTCCTATTTAGCTAGCTTGCTGTTGCTAGCTAATTTGTCCTGGGATATAAACATTGAGTTGTTATTTTAACTGAAATGCACAAGGTCCTCTACTCCGACAATTAATCCACACATAAAACGGTCAACCGAATTGTTTCTAGTCATCTCTCCTCCTCCCAGGCTTCTTTTTCTTCTTTGGACTTTATATTGCAATTGGCAACTTTCATAAATTACGTCCATTACCGCCACCGACCTATTTCGTCTTTCAATCACCCACGTGGGTAGAACCAATGAGGAGATTGCACGTGGGTACCAGCTTCTATAAACCAACGAGGAGATGGGAGAGGCAGGACTTGCAGCGCGATCTGCGTTAGAAATGGAACTGACTTCTATTTTAACCCTTGGCAACGCAGACGCTCGTTGGCGCACGCGAGCAATGTGGGTGCAATAATTGACGCGAGCGGTGTAGTCAGCCTGTAAGGTGTTTGGGGCAGCATTTCCTGAGTAAAAAAATGCATGACGTGTTGTCTTTTGTAAACAAAGTCAGAGCTGCTGGGCAGGTCTGTCTCACTGTCTATGCTATTGGATAGAGAGCAATCACCGAAGCTGCTCACCCCATGTTAGTGGGCAAATGGACATAGTCAAATCAAATCAAAACCCAACTTTCCTTTACCTGTTGTGATGCACGGATGTTCCAAACGCCGTTTTAGACCAGACTGACTTCATGACAAAAATGATCATATTTACACATTGCAGTACATTTTGACTTTAAAATAAATGTTTCTGACTCATACCGATACCACATAGGCCTTTTTCAAAGGGATTTGTTGCTTTTTAAACACACACACATCTGTTTAAAGCAACAAGTAGAGTGTGGCTGCAGCAGGTCGGGAGAGAGGTGCAGCATTTCAGAGGGAGAAGGATTGCAGTGTATTGCGGGATGAGCAGTGGGCTCTCTCTTATTGCAGGACTTTGACTGTGAGAAATCACCTTCCCAGTCAGTCTATTGTGTGTATTGGAAATTCATATTGCAATGTACAGTCTTACCCCATATCATGGGTGCACACTCTATAGGTATCAGCTTGCTCAGTGTCACCCATAGATTACAATTCCATAGAGTTTACACACATYTTAMCATCWTAGCTKTTATTGCAGGYCTTTYKWMMRSAMWAWMKKRSTRCKKWYRSKARKWWWMYTMSYRWMMGYASYMMKWTWKTSYKKWMRAAAGRCCTGCAATAAMAGCTAWGATGKTAARATGTGTGTAAACTCTATGGAATTGTAATCTATGGGTGACACTGAGCAAGCTGATACCTATAGAGTGTGCACCCATGATATGGGGTAAGACTGTACATTCCAATATTCATATTTAAAACACAAAAGGTTGACTGTTGAGGTCATTTGTCAAAGTCCTGCAATAAAAGCTATGCCACTAATATTTCAAATAAAATACAATTGTATTCGTCACATGCAAATAGTCCGGGTAGCCATTTGATTAGCTGTTCAGGAGTCTTATGGCTTGGGGGTAGAAGCTGTTAAGAAGCCTTTTGGACCTAGATTTTGCGCTCCGGTACCGCTTGCTGTGCGGTAGCAGAGAGAACAGTCTATGACTAGGGTGGCTGGAGTCAATTTATAGGGCCTTCCTCTGACACTGTCTGGTATAGAGGTCCTGGATGGCAGGAAGCTTGGCCCCAGTGATGTACTGGGCAATACGCACTATCCTCCGTAGTGCCTTGTGGTCGGAGGCCGAGCAGTTGCCGTATCAGGCAGTGATGCAACCAGTCAGGATGCTCTCGATGGTGCAGCTCTAGAACTTTTTGAGGATCTGAGGACCCATGCCAAATATTTTCAGTCTCTTGAGAAATAAGCCTTGTCATGCCCTCATCACAACTGTCTTGGTGTACTTGGACCGTGATATTTTATTGGTGATGTGGACACCAAGGAACTTGAAGCTCTCCTCCTGCTCCACTACAGCCCCGTCGATGAGAATGGGGGCGTGCTCGGTCCTCCTTTTCATGTAGTCCACAATCATCTCCTTTGTCTTGATCATGTTGAGGGAGAGGTTGTTGTCCTGGCACCACACGATCAGGTCTCTGACCTCCTCCCTATAGGCTGTCTCATCGTTGTCGGTGATCAGGCCTACCACTGCTGTGTCATTGGCAAACTTAATGATAGTGTTGGAGTCGTGCCTGGCCATGCAGTCATGAGTGAGCCGGGAGTACAGGAGGGGACTGAGCACGCACCCAAGGGGCAGTGTGGAGTGTAATAGAGATAGCATCATCTGTGGATCTGTTGGGGCGGTATGCAAATTGGAGTAGGTCTAGGGTTTCTGGGATAATGGTGTTGATGTGAGCCATGACCAGCCTTTCAAAGCACTTCATGGCTACAGATGAGAGTGCTACGGGTCAGTAGTCATTTAGGCAGGTTACCTTAGTGTTCTTGGGCACAGGGACTATGGTGGTCTGCTTGAAACATGTTGGTATTACAGACTCATGCTCGGAGTACACGTCCTGGTAATCCGTCTGGCCCTGCGACCTTGTGAATGATGACCTGTTTAAAGGTCTTACTCACATCGGCTGCAGAGAGCGTGATCACACATGCTTTCATGCATGTTTCAGTGTTACTTGCCTCGAAGCGAGCAAAGAAGTAATTTAGCTCATCTGGTAGGCTTGTGTCACTGGGCAGCTCGCGGCTGTGCTTCTCTTTGTAGTCTGCAATAGTTTACAAACCCTGCCACATCCGACGAGCGTCAGAGCCAGTGTAGTATGATTCAATCTTAGTCCTGTATTGAAGCTTTGCCTGTTTTATGGTTCGTCGGAGGGCATAGCGGGATTTCTTATAAGCTTCCGTGTTAGAGTCCCGCACCTTTAAAGCGGCTGCCCTAACCTTTACCTCAGTGCGGATGTTGCCTGTAATCCATATCCTCTGGTTGGGGTATGTACATACAGTCACTGTGGGGAAGACGTCATCGATGCACTTATTGATGAAGCCAGTGACTGATGTGGTGTACTCCTCAATGCCTTCGGAAGAATCCCGGAACATATTCCAGTCTGTGCTGCACAACAGTCCTGTAGCTTAGCATCTGCTTCATCTGACCACTTTTTTTATTGACCGAGTCACTGGTGCTCCCTGCTTTAGTTTTTGCTTGTAAGCAGGAATCAGGAGGATAGAATTATGGTCAGATTTGCCAAATGGAGGGTGAGGGAGAGCTTTATACGCGTCTCTGTGTGTGGAGTAAAGGTGGTCTAGAGTTTTGTTCCCTCGTTGCACATTTAACATGCTGGTAGAAATTATGTAAAAACGGATTTAAGTTTCCCTGCATTAAAGTCACCGGCCACTAGGAGCGCCACCTCTGGATGAGCGTGTTCCTGTTCGCTTATGGCCGTATACAGCTCATTGAGTGCGGTCCTAGTGCCTGCATCGGTTTGTGGTGGTAAATAGACAGCTACGAAGAATATAGATGAAAACTCTCTTGGTAAATAGTGTGGTCTAAAGCTTATCATGTCATTATGAGTTTGTGTAAACTATATACACACACACACACACACACACACACACACACACACACACACACACACACACACACATGAAATTGCTAATGGCTAGCCCCAGAAATAGAAATAGCCCTTACTTGAAATGTAGCACTGACCCATTCCAAATGCCCATTGGTATTCTTCACTCCTCAATAAACCAATGGTTACCATTTATACATAGAGCTATGATCCAGCGCTGCCAGTACGACTAGCCACAGGCAGATCCAGCCGAGCAGCGTAAACAGAGCTAAACTGAAAATGCCACTGGGATAATAAATCACTAAAGCACCAACGAGATCTTTCAGCCCATACCTGACACATTAAACCACTGATCCAGCCTACACTGAAACCACTCACCCCTCTGTTTGGGGTTGCAAGGGGAAGAGAGCTAGCAATCCATGCAGGACATAGCATGATTCCAGAACTACTCAAGGGGTGAGAGCCAGCATTGGCCCATCCTCCCCCAGAATGAGATGAAGGGGAGCCCCCGAGGAGAGGCTCTCCCCTGGGCACCGATTCTAGGAGCGCAGGCGGAAGATCAAAGCCTAGCTCCTCCATCCACATTACAACACCAACATAACTGGAATGGCTGGTTAAGCAGCTTTGAACAACGTACAGTAATGCCAAGCTTTAGTTTTTTTCCTTTGGTTGAATAAAGATGGCTGCCTTACTGCAAGAGGAACTTTTTCACTGGGTAACATGTCTCTCATTTCACACAACAATTTTTACTTCAAGCGCAATGTCATTTCAAATGTAACCTAGTTATTTCATTCCGTTAGTTAGTTAGATTGATTTAGGTAGCTTGTTAGTTTGACTGATGGCAGATCCCACCAACCAAATGAAATTCCATCTTCTTATCATGCTTCACACTCCTGTTCATTTAAAAAATATATATTTAATTGTCCATTCTGTGACTGTACACAACCTCATGTACTGTACAATGAGGTGACAAACTAAATTGGTCTGCACACGTAACAATTCAGTTAGGTCCCTTCAACTATTTTCTCAGGCAGAAATGAAAGACGAATTAAAAAACCACATAAGTGTTTGCACATCCAGTTACGCCCAGCGCTGCACTATAATGAAATATCATTTATATAATTCAGCTGGAGGCATAAGGACTCATGGAATAAAACAGTCTTTCTTGGAAAGCCTCCTATCGGCTTATGGCTGATTTATATAGACATACAAAGAAATTAACCCCCACAACCCACCATAATGACTCTTGCTTACCTTTTCACCTTTTCGTGTGCTGTAACGTAAAAAAAAAGCTATTTGAGTATTGAAAAGCTAAAGTTAATTTATGTTAATTTATGCAGATCCAGTTTCGAGAGGTATTTTAGTGTTTATAGGAGGAAAGTAGCACTCTACAAGTTTACAGTATGTACAATTGCTTAAGATAGAAGTTGCGCTTAACCACAGATCTAGGATCAGATTACCTTTCCCTCAATCCTAGTTGGATGGAAAAATGTCTGACCCTGTATCAGTGGTAAGGGGCAACTTTAACCTCCTCCTGTGTTGTGTATTTACATACTTTCTAACTCGGTTGGTAGAGCACGGCACATGTAACGCCGAAGGTAGTGGGCTTTATTCCCAGGACCACCCATATGCATGCATGACCAAGTCGCTTATGGATAAAAGCCTCTGCTAAATGGCATACTATATTTTCATAGGTCAGGGGTCATCTTGAAGTGACCTCTATTTGCTCTCTTTTCAGAGTACAATATCTCGGCAGCGGCCATCGCCATCTTCAGCCTGGCCTTTATGATCTTGGGCACCTTGTGTCTCCTGTGCTCCTTCAAGAAGGGAAATGACTACGTCCTCAAACCTGCCGGAATGTTCTTCGCTTTCGCAGGTAAGACCAGACAAGCAGATAACACATTACCTCTGTGATCTTTTGGTTGTACTGTTATCAATGGGTTAAGGGAACAGATACAGTACTAAAATCATAATGTAGTATAGCAAATTAAAAACAAATATCTGATTCAACTGCTTACCTGTGATTGGAGGTTATGCCCGTTAACCCATCCTCCTCTCTCCCTCTATGCCCAATCGCAGGCCTGTGCGCCATCATCTCAGTGGAGGTGATGCGTCAGTCGGTAAAGCGGATGATCGAGAGCGAGGACACCATCTGGATCGACTACTCCTACGCCTGGTCCTTCGCCTGTGCCTGCGCTGGCTTCTGCCTCCTCTTCCTCAGTGGCCTCGGCCTCCTCCTGCTCTCCATGCCCCGCATGCCCCAAAACCCCTGGGAGTCCTGCATGGACGCTGAACACGAAGTGGAGTAATAGACAGAGGGATGAGACGAGGAAGAGAGTGACACTTTGTTTTAAAAGCAATAAGATCACGATCAAGATAAACTTTGTGTTGTTATGTAGTGGAACCAGAGGGTTATTTCACACAGTGCTTGGGAGCAGTCGAGTCCTGCTTTCCCGAGTCATAGTGGGAGGACCACACAACATAGTGTCATCGTGTGACTCCAAGTTTACGCCGATATGATGGTTATTCTATAAATATTTGCTGATAAAAGGCTTTTCCACTGCAATTTCTCGCATAATTAATTTTACAGACACATAAATGTCAACAGACACACAAATGTCAATGATGCAAGTCTATTGGCCTTGTGTGCAAACTGTTGGGGTACTGTACACCACTAGCAGCAGTTATGGGTAGGGGGGCTATGCACCTGTGGAGGCAACGGTTGAGACTTTCCACTGCAATTTCTCGCATAATTAATTTTACAGACACATAAAACATCCCACCATATCGAATGAGCAAATTGTCTGTTTTATAAAATTGCACCGGCATTTCCTGTTTCCATCAGCCGAGTGACATTTGACCTATGAATCCACCTTTTCCCCAATGTGTGTTTTTTATGATAATTCTGTACATAAGTCAATCAATTTATAACTGGGACGGTTCTGTTATTTTCAGTGCATCAAGCAACTTGCAATGAATTTATGTCAAATGTATTAAGGCAGATTTCAAGATAAACCAGAAAATTGTTAGAATCAGATGCCAAATGATTACTTCATAATTATTTAATATTACAACAAAATTACAAAAATATTCACAGCATACATAACACTAATTGTGATGTAAAGGAGTGATATTAAAATGATCCTTTTTAATTCTAGAATTTAGGTCATATTAGATTTATAGTGAAATAAATATATTTTCAGTATTCAAAAGGACTTACTTTTAGAAGAATAATACATGGCTGTCACAGCAAATTGGAGAAACAAATAATGCTGTCTGGTGGGTTTAGTGTGCATACCAGGCAGAATGCTAAACACCAACAGTCCACTGAATGCTTGGGTTGGAAAGTATTCAGTTCTAGCAGGTGCACACCAAACACTAAAAAACCCTGCTTTTTAGAGCTGAACACATTGCAGCCCAATTTCTTTGACTATTTGATCCCATTCAATTTAGGTGAACCAAGTACTCTTTTTTTTTTAATGAAGTTATCAATTTCTTCTAGTTCTGATTTTAGTTAGCTTCTGATGCATTTAACTTAACTTGGAAGGTACTCAGTAGCCAACACTTTCAGGGCCATTCAGTTCAAATGGTCAGGGAAAAACTCAGAGCCTTAATATGTACCATCTAGATCCAGTATATGGCTTTAATATATATTTTCCAAATGTCCAGTCTTCTCAGCCAAACTAAACTGGACTTCTCTCCTATGTTACCATTCATCTTTGGCTTCTATGGACAGGCAGGAAATAGGTGTACTGTAAAAACCCAGCGGGTACATTATATTGTTATGGATGATACTGCTTTTCTATTTACTCAGTGGAAGTGTGAAACAAGGATTCTTTTTGATACAGAAATGTACATTACTAGTGTCTCAAAACAAGCTTGCAAGTTCTAATACCATTGCTTTCCCCATTTGATATGTGATTGAATAGATGAGGGCAGTTGATAAAAGGTACTGGCACTATGGTACTTAAACACTACATAAGAGACTTCATGAATGTAGCAGATAACTTGCTTAGCCATTTTGTCTGTTAGAACTAGCTTTTGGTATGGAATGAATTACTGTACAGTGGTTGTCTTCAGTTGTGCGTACATGTTATGACCATGAAACCATGCATTTCTAAATCAAATAAATTCACTGATATCTAGCTTTGATGAAAGCCAGTTTCCTGTATCTCTTTCGTCCTTCTCTGTGTACAAGACACCTGGGTCGTGTTCATTTAGGTACAAAACGTAAGAAATGGGATGGACTACCTGGACTTGCCCAATAAGAAATGCTCATTTTGTTTTCTGTCGCAAAATGTTTTCTTTTGCGTGTCCCAATGAAGACAAACCTGTTTTGAGAATAAAGCCTTGAATCACGGCCATAGAGGGGAATATGTAGAAAACTCAGGGCTCGGACAGTGAGTGTCGACAGAGTGAAGCCATGTTAACTGGTCATTTCCCAGGTGGATCACTGAAAGAGGGCATTCTATCATTTTTTAAATCTTTCTGGTGGGGGGAGGGGGGGGGGGATTTTTGAATGGTTACTGTTGCTGGAACCCTGCCGGTAACCTGTGCTGGTCATGAGCAGGAATGACGGGTGGGGGGGGGGGGGGGGGGGTGATGAAAGGAGGGAGGGATTTTGGAAGCGTACCCTCACTGTGTGTGTGTGTAGGGGGTGATGAAAGAGGAGCAAGAGCACCCTCCCTGTCCTTCGCCACATCAGAAAGAGTCCAGGCTTTTGATCCGGATCTTTTCGGTCTCCGCTCCCTTGATGGGTTCATTTAGATTCCAAACTCACAGCCAGGGTTAGTTTGGTGGCAGAGAAGAGGGGAAAGAGGGAGTAACCGCATGATGGAGAATGGATCAAAAACAGAGAGAAAAATACTTCAGAGCTGCCTTGGTTGATTCTAAACAAAAGTGACATCAAATGTCAATGACGCAAGTCTATTAGCCTTGAGTGCAAACTGTTGGGGTACCGTACACCACTAGCAGCAGTTATGGGTAGGGGGCCTATGCACCTGTGGAGGCAACGGTTGAGACTGCTAAGGATAAACCGATCCTAAAACAGATACAGTGTGTTGGGGTTAAGGGCTCCTCAGGGGCCACATCGCTTCCGAGTGAGATAATGACAAGACACCCAGCGATTTAATGAGAGTAAAGTCAATTGCGTAACCCTTCGGTCCCTTTTGGGACATTGAGCCACATGGTGTGCACTTCCTTTCCACACAGGGAAATCACTCCGAGCAATAAAACTCTACCTCATCCAATCCAACAACTGAAGTACGTCTCCGCAATAAAAACAAGGAGTAACTGATTCAATAAAAACACTTTAATAGAGAAACAAATTTTGAAAAACAAAAAAGAAAATAATACCTTTGAAACAAAGTCTAAATCCTTTATCACGACCACCACCAATTGAATTGAGGAGTGAAAGGGAAATATTCATCATTATGTAGCCCACTCGTGTGGGTCCAGTGGGGGGTAACAGTTAACAGGTGTGCCATTGATTTACTGTGGGAGGGGAAGAAACAGAGGAGACTGGAGACAAGATGGATGACAACAGGAGATGTGGTTTTACAAAGGCTGAACACAGTGCTCTCTACTGGCTGGGCTAAAGGCTGCTCCCAAGACAAAACCGTCTTTTCAAGTTAGGGTTGTTTTAGTTGTTTTATGAAGGCATAGCGAAGAACTTTCGGAAGCCACTCACACACGATGATATGTGACTGGGTGGAGGCTAACTGACATTCAAACTCTGTTGACGACAAACTAATTAAAAGCTTCTGTCTCGATGCAAAGTCAGTCAGGTCACGAGTCATGACACGGCACAAAATTTAGATTTTGTTAGCAAGTAAGCAATAATGAAGGCCTGAAAAGGCGCGGTATGGACACAAGCACAGACCTATTACTTACTCTTGGACAAGATTACTAAGAAGATTACTAAAGCAATCCTTCTGACCACCCCCCCCCCCCTTAAAGGATTTAGATGCACTATTGTAAAGTGGTTGTTCCACTGGATGTCATAAGGTGAATGCACCAATTTGTAAGTCGCTCTGGATAAGAGCGTCTGCTAAATGACTTAAATGTAAAATGTAAATGTAAGAACAAAACACAGAATGGCTCAATCGCTTATAGTTTGGATTTTACACAAATATAGATCAGACATTGCAGAAATTGAGAGGAATAAATATTGCACAATTTAGAGGTTAACCAACAACTAATTTGTGGGAAACTGATTCAAATTTAATATCCACTTCTTTGCAAAGATTTTCAAAGCGTATATGTGCCCCGTATGTCTGGGAGCAACTTTCGCCCAGCAAAATAATTTGGAGGAAAAACAACTCTTACATGAGCATTACATAATTCATTGACATGTTAGTAAAATATCATACTTTTTTGTTCATAATGTCACAAGTCATTGTACACATCAAACAATATACCAAAATGTTACTTTGTAGGGAGAGAACAGAAAATATGATATTTTTATTGTTGTTGCACAAATCAATAAACTATTTGATAAAACCGGGGATATAAACAAGCCATGTCATCTTGGCATGCACAGAATGAATGTAGTCTTACGTGAAAAATAATTGTCGAACCACAAAGCACCGCTGAAATTAAAATAGATTTTTTAAACTGATTTAGCGAAGAAACTGAAAGGACAAATAATTCCTGCAACATTGATTTTACAGTAAAATAACATGTTTTATATGCCTGCAACAAAAAAACGTTGTAAAAGCAGCCAGATACCATCTTATAAAAATGAATTTAAAAAGTTATTACTATAAGATGCTGTGACTGCCAACACGGTCCATGTCCATTTTTGTGAATTTGCATAATTAAAAAGGGCATACCTCCTCTTTTAAACAGCTTCTACAAAATTGAGGCGCTCCCTAAACCTTGTCTGTAAATACCTAGAAAACGCATATTTACAAGTATGTTTTTTGTTGTGATGAACCTAAAATTCACAACCTCTTGAATCTGGACCTTGGAAAGTTAATGACCAAACATTTAAATAAACTGAAGTCCCCGTAAATGTTTTGAATGATCATTTCAACTGTTTAAGAGACGTTTTTAATTCCGACTAGATTTGCTTCCTGAATAGCTGACAGCATGTTTGACAATTATTATTATTATTATTTTTTAATATCTTCTGATTGACGGGCTCATACATGAAAAATAATGACAAAATAGTTACATAAATGTACCAGTTAGAATCCAAGGGTCTTTTATTACAATATACTGAAACAAACCATTAACCAATTAAAAATATATATTTGATGGGGGAGAAAAGGCTGCAACACAAATGAATCATGAAGAGAGAAAATGGTTTCCAGGAAAATGTGACAACTATGGCTATTACACAAAAGAAAAATCAGTCACAAATTTGCATTTGATAATAATCGTCAATAATTGTCATGATAATTTTATCCTTCTGGCAATTAATTTTTTGAGCGTGCACACTAATACAAATGTATAAAGATTGGACAGCTTGATGGTTGTTTGCAAATAATTTTACAAAAATGCAAATAGATTTCACTCTCAAGATACGCGTCACCCTAGAAACAAAATACCTCACTGATTGGACTGCATGTCAGAAAAGACCTACAAACAGTGAACAATCTCTCTTTTGTGGTTAAAATAACCCACTGATTGCATGTATTTGTTAACAATTGAAACATTTTGAGTCGTCAAAATAAAAAAAACTGAATATTTTTTCCTGTCTAAATTTCCAGCCAAATTGCCAGGGCAAACAGACAGAATGAGTTACCTCAGTCATCTAAGCAACTATCTAATCAGAGCAAGAGGTTGGTGGCTAAAAGTGATGTCTGCTGATGACACAGAATATCGGCGAAAAAAACTGTGGTATTGTAGTACAACTCAGATGATAAGAAGGAACCAAAAAGTAACTGATGGCACTGGTCTAAGCCATCCGGTTTTCTTTCGGGCCGAAGTCCTACATAAGCACAAAAATAGTCTACGGTTGCAAGGTTCCCAAAATTCCCAGGTTTATCAGAAATCCTGGTTGAAGAATTCCAAGTCGGGACGATTCCCTAGTTGCTTACTCCCTTGCTAATTCCAGAAATACCAGGAAATGTTGGGAAATTTTGTGACACGATCTTTCTCAAGACTTTCTAAAATGACCTTAAAAGCTCTGAAAGTGGGTCAAAAAAAAAACAAGGACACAATTGACGTAGACCCAACATCTCACTCAACATGAAACAAATCTTTCCAACTTGGCCGTGATCTCCCTCTATACCTTCAGATTCCCTCAGGAGCCGTGCCTTAGTTATGACTCACGTTTTACCCATCCACCAATATATGCAGTTTGTCTCAAGTTTCTCCACATCATTGTTATCACGCAATACGCCTACATCGAAGACCGTGGTTAACCGACTAGACTAAAGGGAAAGCCAGTCGCCCAACAGGAGAACAACCATCTTTGGGCCTCAGATGAAAACGGCAGAGGAAGCATACCATGGTTGTTTCTGAAACGAGTTTGTCCAAGTTGGAATCAGACAACAGTAGACCTCACTTTGATGTGGCTTTGCATGCTTATCATAATCTATCCTAGATTTTTCTCTTTTAAAAAAAGAGAGGAGAGGGCCAGTGAAAAAAGGAATTTACGTGCAACCAACCCATTTGTATAAACGTATAATAAAGTAATTGTGTTTTTTTCTGAATGGTGTGTGTTTGCATGTGCATGTTTGTATGCATGTAAGAATCCCATTTACTGCACTAATCTGTCACTGAAAATGATTTTCAGGTGAGAATGTCTACGGTTGAGGATGAAAAGCAAACCAAACGAAGTCTAATGTCAATGCTAACATGATACAGGAATTTAGGTACATGTCTGTTGCATACAACTCAGTCATTTATTTTCTTTATATGTACAGATTAGAGGAAAATGTATCTACTTCTATACAATGCTCCATATACTTTATATGAAATTAGTTGACCACTTAGCTTTTTCCCTGTTAACACAACTATGATGAAAATCAAGACAGAAAGTCCACACACAATTTTAAAATGAAAAAAATAAAAATAAACTTCAACATAAAAAAACTTCAATAAGGGAAAACAGACAGGCAGCCAAGTGGTCAACCAAATGTTGTGTTTTTAAAAACATTTTAGTTAATTTTTAAAACCTTTTTTTTGCATTACATACATATATAAGTGTACATAATATAAGTATATATTCATATATACATCATGTATGTATATACCAGTAATGCATCCATTATATATACTTAAGTTTTACATATTTAAAAAAAATGTTTGTCAGATATGTGAAACAGAAGAAAGATTTGACTGTTACAAATTAAAGTTTAAAACAAAACAAAAAGCGGGAAACAAAAACGAATAGAAACTATTTGTAAAAGCTGTTTTTTGTCTTTTTCACAAAAGTATTGCCATTATTAGATTTTTTTTTGATTTTTCTTCATATTTTACCTTTTTTTTTTTTACATTTCATATTTTTCTAGGGGGTATTTCTCAGGGGTGAAACTCATTTAAAATAGGAATAGTATCCGTTGCTACCATTTGAACTTCCTATGCTGAGCTCTTGGAGTAGGGAAAGTGGGTCGCTGTGCTTTTTGACCTGTTCCGGGCGAGCTCTGGGTTTGGGTGGGGCGCGGAGGGCACTGGCGTAGGACATGGTGGGGGGTTTTCCAGGGTTTTGGAGAACCCCGGGGCCCTGGCCGGGCTCTGGGGGGGCTTGCTGCTGCTGCTGCTGCGGCTGCTTGCTGTTGGGCATGAGAGGGGGGAACTGTCCGAGGTGCTGGAGGGAGTGGGCGGGAGGCTGGGCCGCAGCTACTGCTGCTGCCGCTTCAGCCTTCATCTGCTCCTCTGCTGCCTGCCGCAGGGCCTTGGAAGTTACTGGAGAGAGGGAGGAGGAGGAAGGGAGAGGGAGGAAGAAGGATGAGGGGGAGGGAAAAGAGTAGGAAGGAGGAAGAAGAAGAAGAAGAAGAAAGGGAAAGAGGAGAAATTAGGGTTGGAGAGATTAGTTTCAACTTCCAAAATATACAATACATTGGGGGTTGCTTGTCAATGTCAGGAGAACAAATGGGCACTTAGAAAGGAAACTGTCACTTTTGTTTTTGTCACGCTTGCACTGTTGGAATCATTGACAATGACAGCCACTTCAGCATGCGGATTCGTCAACCTTACAGTGGCCAACAGCCTTCAAATTGTATTCACCAGGTCCAAACCTGATGACAACCGTCAGAAATTGAACACCCGACTGGCTCTCACCTGAGTGTCAGACACTGACCAAACCGGACGCATGCGTTGCAAAATAAATGTACACATTCATGTTATTCAATCATTGCTCACGCGCTCCAACGAGCGTCTGCGTGGCCAGGCATTAAAATAGAAGTTGCTTCTATTTGTGACGCATAACGCGATGCAAGTCCTGCCTCTCCCATCTCCTCGTTGGCTTTTAGAAGCATATGCCCATGTGCCATCTCCTCATTGGTTATACCCACGTGGGTGATTGAAAGATGAACTGAGGTCGGTTGTGGTAATACACCTTATTATGAAAGTTAGTTGCCAATCGCCATATAAAGTCCAAAGAAGAATTTTTTTTTGATTTGCGCGTCCGGTTTGGCCATGGTGTCCGCTGTCACTATTCTGCCACTGCTAGAGAGTTAACATAAGCACTGCCAAGTACAAGGAGTGCAGTATGCTACACTTGAACCATTATATATTTGTATTTGAAAAATGTAGTGATCTGCACTGTTCCTCGCTCAGCTACATAGTCAATAGAATGCTGAATAATTAGCATAACAGTTTGATTAACGGTTTCAAAAAGTCCTTTGTGGTGCTTCTGATGCGTACCTAGGAATATCCCGGTGTTGGTGTTGAACGAGTGTGCTGGCTCCGTTGCATGGAATGTTCTGGAACGGGCCGGGGCCACCCCCATTGCCGGGCCACAGCTCGGGCGGTGGGTAGCCGTAGGGGGCGTGGGGGTGTTGGTGAGTGTGTTGGTGGGGGTGTTGGTGGGGGTGCTCCTGGGGGTCTGCCGGGCAGGGCTGTGGCTGCTGCTGGGCCATGGCGGCGGCGTTGGCGGGGGATCCCTCGTCTGGGTACTGGAGGAGATCCGCCGCTGGTAGAGGGGCCGCCCGGGACCCCTGGGTTCATACTAAAAGAGGGAGACAGAAAATAACAGACAGGTGTGATACAGAAAGGAGACAAGGTGGGATAGAGGAAAAAAAACAAAAAGACAATATAGGTCAATATAATCACCCATGGTACATTGAGAGATCATCCCTATTCCTTTCCTCACAGTGCCATGTCATTGCTGTAGGTATCAAACATCCCTCCTCAGCGCTCCTCTTATTTGTCAACTAGTAACAGCAGGTGTGAGTGAATCCATTCCACAACGTTCTCATTTCACTTACACAACACATTCACTCTTCTGCCAGAGTACCATTACAGTTCCGTAAGCTGGGAACATGCAGGGTCATGATAAAAACCCTGGAAAACTCATGAGAACACCAATAAGACGGGATGAGAGCCACGTGAGGGGACAGGCTGAGCCTTCTGAAGAGCAGTTGAGAAAACACCCGTTTCCAAAATTGGACAGTGGTATGAAAACAGAACAGCCCTTAGACCAGAACACCATCCAGAGGTGTTGATGACTGTGGTGAGATGAGCCTTTTGTGGAGTGACAGTGTTAGACCCAACACCTTGTGAGAGACCCTTTCTTCTCTGGAAATGTTAGTCGCATTGGGGGGGACAACATTTTTTTTTGTTGGAACATACGGTCAGCTCAGGTGATTTTCAAAAGGACTTTCTTCCAAATGTACTTTTAAGCCAAGTGAAAATGCTAAATGTTCAGGATGACAGTAAATTGGGCCTCCCGAGTGGAGTAGCGGTCTAAAGCACTGCATCTCAGTGTTGCGGCGTCACTACAGCCTGGGGTTCGGCCGTGACCGGGGGTCCCATAGGGCAGCACACAATTGGCCCAGTGTCGTCCAGGTTAGGGGAGGGTTTTACCGGTGGAGGTTTCTCCTTGGCTCATCGCACTCTAGCGACTCCTTGTGGCGGCCAGTTGAACGGTGATTCCTCCGACACATTGGTGCGGCTGGCTTCCGGGTCATGTTTCGGAGGACTCATGACTCGACCTTCACTCTCCCGAACATGTTGGGGAGTTGCAGCGATGAGACAATATTGTAATTGGATATCACGGAATTGGGAAGAAATTTAATTATCTCACCAAAACATGTTTGTTTTTTTTGGGGGGGGGGGGGGGGGGGGGGGTGAGACTTGACTAGTGCAGTGTTGAGACTTGACTAGGTGAGGGGTGAGGTGGTGTGCTGTCTCTCAGGTCTGACTAGCCACCGTCTTGAGAACAGCGCGTGTTTCTCGTGATCAGGAAGGTGACCACAGCGGCACAAAAGACCTAAATAACCTTAAGAACGGCGTTGCACCTGGACAAATTATCAAAAGTATGTCGACCTCCCGAGTGGTGCAGTGGTCTAAGGCGTGTGCACTAGAGATCCTGGTTTGAGTCCAGCGTCGTCCCGTTGGGGAGGGTTTGGCCGGCAGGGATGTCTTTGTTCATCGCGCACTAGCGATTCCTGTGGCGGGCCGGGCACATGCACACTGACACGGTGGTCAGGTGTACGGTGTTTCCTCTAACACATTGGTGCGGCTGGCTTCCGGGTTAAGCAGGCAGTGTGTCAAGAAGCGGCTTGGCTGGGTTGTGTTTCGGAGGATGCACGGCTCTCACCTTCGCCTCTCCCGAGTCGTACGGGAGTTGTAGCGATGAGACAAGACTAACTACTAATTGGAAATTGGGGAGAAAAGGGGGTGTATATATATATATATATATATATATATATTATACACATCACACTGCTCAAAAAAATAAAGGGAACACTAAATAACACATCCTAGATCTGAATGAATGAAATATTCTTATTAAATACTTTTTTCTTTACATAGTTGAATGTGCTGACAACAAAATCACACAAAAATTATCAATGGCTATAATTTCCACCTGTTGTCTATTCCATTTGCACAACAGCATGTGAAATGTATTGTCAATCAGTGTTGCTTCCTAAGTGGACAGTTTGATTTCACAGAAGTGTGATTGACTTGGAGTTACATTGTGTTGTTTAAGTGTTCCCTTTATTTTTTTGAGCAGTGTATATATAAAATACTATGTAAATTTGGTATATATACACACACACCTGTATATTTTTCAGACTGGCGCAGCACCACAGCTAAATGAATGCAGCACAAACACTGGATACACGGTGGGCGAATATCCCTTTCAGCCCAATATTGGCATCCAAAAAGAGCAAAGTCTTCCAATAACGTTAATTTCCTGTTAAAATCTAATAAAGGAAAATGCCACGAGGTCAACTGGGCTGCCACGTTATCGAACAGGCTAGACAATAACACATAAGTGAGATGGAGAGTGCTGCTTATTCACTCTGTGGTCTGACCCAGCTGGGTAGGACAAAGGTCTGGGTCGTGTTCATTAGGGCATGCAACGGGG